>NW_026624054.1:44967-64802 GCF_030028575.1 Malurus melanocephalus
TGTGTGGTGTGGGACTGTGATCCCTGTGTGGTGTGGGACTGTGATCCCTGTGTGGGACTGTGATCCCTGTGTGGGACTGTGATCCCTGAGTGGTGTGGACTGTGAGCCCTGTGGGGCTGTGAGCTCTGTGTGCTCTGTGGGGCTGTGATCCCTGTGTGCTCTGTGGGGCTGTGAGCTCTGTGCGCTCTGTGGGGCTGGGGGTCAGGTATCCTATATGTTGAGGGAGCCTGGGGTCCAAGGCCTGGTACCCTGACTGCTGTGGGGCTGAGATCAGGACCCCTGTATGATGTGGGGTCTGGGGGTCAGTCTATGCGTCACGTGGTGTGGGGCTCAGTCCCTGTATGATGTTGGTTATGGGGGCAGACCCCACTCCCAATGGCATGGCAGGGACTGACCCCCAGCCCCGAACCAGCCAGGGGCACAGCCCCAGCCCCACACCATATGGGGTACCATATGGGGTGAGGCAGGAGCTGCTGTTCCCYATGGAATGGACCCCTTTGGGAGCCGGGGCTGGGGACAATCACACGGACACTGTGACATTTGTAAGGGTACTGCTGTTCCATCTCTGGAACAGGCATGGAGGTGAAAACAAGGTTGTGGGATGAGTCACGGAAGTGTAGAAGTGGCAGGAGCTGAAGAGTCATTTCCGTCCTGTCTCCTGCTGTAAGGCAGCAGCCAGCTTGGACCCGATATCAAACCTGTTTTCTAAGGGTCCTGGAATAAACAGGAGTAAAAGGGAAAGTAGGAAGGAAAGAAGTGTGGGAAGAACCTGTGGGATTTCCTCGCTGGGCTGCCATTCCTTTCCTTGAGCCTTGTTTGGAGGAGCAGCTCTAGAGGAGGGTCTGAATTTCTGTTTTTATTCCACGCAGCAGGACCAATGAAATGGCCAAGCCTGCAGGCATCAGCCACGAGTTCCCAAACCAAGGGTTATTCCCCARTACTCCCTCTCCCCTTTAGTGGAGATACTTCATGTTCTCCCTGCAGCCTGAAACTTCCATCTGAGCTGTTACTTCTCTTGTGCTGAGAAATCTCACCCCAGGCAGGGTTGGACCCTTCACTATTGCTCTTCACACCAACTGTGGTTGTTTTTTTTCCTTAAAAAAAACCAACAAAAAAAATCATTATCAAATATTGTCATCTGATGCTTTTCCATCTAATTCAGTTTCCTGCCTGGAGGTGGCAGCCCCATGTCCTTCAGTCTGTGGGGATTCCTCTCCTGCCCCACAGGTGAACTTTGGGGTCTGGCAGTTTTATTTATGGAGGTGACATCATGGCTTTTCTTTTTCCCATGGCAACAGGAGGATGCTGAATACAGGAGCTGAACGCGAGGAGATTTTCAATGGGAGCRGAGCAGGCAGCCAAAGGCAAGTCTGAGACATTAATTAGCTAATTAGGGTAAAAATAAAGATGAATGTGGGAAGTCCCAGAGGCTGACAGGCTTGTGCTTCCCAATTTAATGTTTTCTTGCAGACACACCTCCCATAAACATATTTAATTGGGATTAGTCCCATTTTAGAGAGAGGAAAACAGAGGCACTGAGAAGAGGACAACTGTGGTCAGTCAAGATTGGCTGGGGGCAGATCCTTCCAATTCCTCCTTTCTGCTCCTTGACCTTGTCTGCATTAATTCCTTGGGGTTTTTAGGGCTGTGAAACCTGTCAGTGAGGTGTGACTGTGGTGGGTGTTTCTCTGTCTGTCCATGAGGACTTTTCTCATCACTCTCTGGAGGTCTGCRTTTCCTGTGGGTTCTGTGCGTGGTCCTTGATTTTGCTGGAGACTCTTCTTTCATATAATTGCAAATTTATTCATTTAAATATGAGATAAATATTCAGATCAATTTGAATAAATATTTAATTCCCCTCACCAGCAGACTTTGGCTGTGCTGGAATGAGACATCTCACGACRGTGGTGGTTGCACGGTGGAATTTCATTGGAATTATCTGTGGTCCTTACACACCAAACAGGTCAGAGTCTTCCTTGCCCACACACAAACCTGCTGTGAGGAGGAAGGAGAGGAGGAAGAAGAAGAGGAAGAAAAAGAGGAGGAAGAGGAGGAGGACAAAGAGGAGGATGCAGTCCCTGCCCTGTCCCATGTCATCACTTTTATCATCACCATCTCCCAACAGGGTGATTATTTATTTCTTCATAGCATTCYAGGCTGAGGAAAATGGCATTTACATACAGAGCACACATGGAGATCATGGGAAGTGCTCCTTGCTGTCCCTCCAGCAGGAGATTAGATTTAGTACTAGGTTTTTTCCTATTCTTTTTTTTCAGTTTTGACCCTGTCTAAATCTCCCAGCACAAGAGCACCGCACTCGTGCACTGGATAATGAGCCTGTAAAGCCTGTCCTGTGCTTGGCCAGTCCCACAACCCACCCAGACTGGTCCAGGCATGAACCAGGACTGGAAATACTCCTCTGTGGTGGTTAGAGATGCTGCTGTTGCCTGGCCCCACGTGGMTAAAGCCACAAGCCTAGAGATGGCATTTAGGTGACCTCAAATGCTATTTTTAGCTTGTCCCCTCCCCAGTTTTGTCTCATTTATACCTATCCAGTTCCCCACTGCTGCTCTCTGGGAGGGGCTGACCCTCATTGGTGGTGGGGTGTCCTGGGCAAAGCCAACCTAGAGAAGATGAGGAGGAGAAAACACCAGTTGAAGACTCCTGTGAGCTGTTCTGGGCAGCTTTTGAAGACCTTTGATGCCCGTGGTGATACAGCTTCACCACCAGCACTATTAACTCCCCCCAAGACAACTCTGTGTGTCCTCCTCATGTCTCACACCTGCMGCATCCACCATGTCAGATGCTGCTTTGTTTTCTAAACAAATACCCTGCTGCTATCACATTTGTTGGTTTGAATCCCAGGATTTCTTCCTGACATATGTTATTTTCTTCCTGGAAGCCACAAGCTGTGGTAAACCAATATTTACAAGCATTGGAGACACRGGATGTAGTTTCTCCATGGCTGACTTAGCTGTCTGGCAAGAACCATAAATTCTGGAGGTTCAGGGCTGAAGTCAGCCCTGGGAGCTGGGCTTAGGGAAAAAAATTCTTTAACAGGCCGTTGTTTGTGGAGGTTGTTGCCATTTCCCCTAAAGCACATCATTCTTGGGGAACAAGATGAGTCATTAGGGATGCACTGGTCATCCTGATCCTACGGCATGGATGTGTCCTTGTAGCCCAGGGGGAGAAGGAGGACCTTTACCCTCTCTGTGCTCTGACCCAGGCTTGGTTTCCAGCTCTGCTTTGGGACAATGTCCAAGTCTATTCCCCTCCAGCTGCCTCAGTTTCCCCTTTCCACGAGTTGTTTTTCCTGGGTTTCAGTTGCTCAGGGCAGGGACTGTATCCCACCAAGGACATCCCTCTGTGACAGCACTGCTCCCATGGGTCCTTCTAGACCCCCATGGGTGGGGGCTGTGGTTGAGGGGCTTTGGGTGTTCCTGGGGAGGGTGAGCTGAGGTGGGAATGGGGACAGCAGCAAGGGGGGAATAATCCAGCCCAGGGCTGCAGAGGAGGCCGGAGGGGGTGATGCATCCTGATTTTGCTGGGCTTTAAGGTGCTTTCCTTCCTYTAAAAGAGGAAGGGGAGGACAGACGTGAATGCGGTGGGTTCTTCCCCTCCCAGCAGCTGCTGCGGAAAATTCCGGGGAGGCAAATCGTGGGGATGGGGAAGGGGAGTTCGCAGCCCCCTTTTTCCACCAGCCTGCCCAGCTTGGGGGCATCTCCTTGGCCCGGGTAGGCTTCATCCCTCGCCTTTTCCCTCCCCTRCAGCCCCCGGGCGCAGGAGGGGAGCGAGGGGAGGGGGAGCCGCCGGGGCGTTCGGGGGGATTGTCATGGTTACCTCCSTGCCAAAACAAATGGCTCCACTGGGTGATGATGGTGATGGCCACCCAGACAGCTCCGGACACTTTGGGTCAGCGGTGCGGGGCGAGAGACACACCCTGGGGATGCAGAAGCCCCCCTTCCCGGGGAGCCAGACACCCTCCCGGCTCCGGGCAGAGCCTCCCCGCCGGGGCACATGTTGCTGCAGCCCGTTCGGTAAGACCCTTCCTCAGCCCCCCGGCTCCCCCGGCTTCTCCCAGCCCCGCTGCCCGGTGGGGAGGGTCCGGGGGGTGATGCCACCGGTTGCTGAGGTGGCTGGTGGTGCAGCGCTCCCCCACCCCAAGCCCCGGCGCTTGCTCCTCTCCCTCTCTCCCTCCCTTTCCCTCTCTCCTCATCTCCCTCTCTCCCTGTGTTCCAGAGACAAAAGCGCTCCGCAGCCGTGCCTGTCGCCTTCGGGATTCCTCCTGCCCCTCCTGCCCCCCCAGCCCAGCCGCAGAGGGGCTGGAAGAGTGGGTGAAGTTGCTCCAACCCCCCCATCCCCTTCTTCCTTCTCCTCCTCCTCTCTGCCAGGAAAGGTAAGAAAAGCAGTGGCTACTCTCCAGTTGCTCCTGCACCTTTTTAGCTCCGCAGGGGTGGGTGTGAGGGGTGTGTGTGTGTGTCACTTCCCAAGGCTGTGCACGATCCCAGCACAAAGCCGCTCACTGAAGAGATCCCTGTCATAATATTTCTGCAGGCACAAGCCCACACTTTGCAAGCTGCTGCTTCCCAGCCTTGCCTTTTCCCAGCTGGGYGGTGAGTCCCGGAACATCCCATCCCTCCCCAAAAATTGTGCAGACATTAGCAATGACTGTCTTTGTGTCCTTGCAGGCAGAGGACAGGGATGGATGGGGGGATGATGCTGGGGGTGACGGGCTCTAGCTGTCCTGGGCAGCCAGGTGGGATAACCCATCTGTGGACACACTGTTTGGGGAAAGAGGAGTGACCTTGGCAGGGTGAGGAGGGGCTGATCCCCCTGTTAAGGGTCAAACCACTGAGACCTGGCTGGAATCCACCACAMTGGCTGGGGCAGGGCAGGACAGGGGTGGATGGAGAAGGGCTGTGCTGCTCCTGGGGGCCCYGTGTGTCTCCTTGGATCCAGATGCATCCCGAGCAGGAAGCAGGTTTAGCCCAGCTGAGGGGTGTCTGGGCCAACACCCTCTCTCTGGCTCAGCCCAGGGATCTCCCCGTAGCTGTGAGCCTGGCAAGGTGGGGGTTAACTAAACCCTGTGATAGAAGTGTGTGATTAATTGATTGACAGCTCCAGGAAGTGGCTTAGGACATGAATCCAGGTCTTTAAGACCCAACTCTGGGGCCAGGCTGGTGGTCCAAGACACCTGCCAGGGCTATGGCTGACAGTCCCCAAAATCTGTCTCTGCCAGGGCTGTCATTCATGCCCCAGCCTGGCACTGTCACCTTAGGAAGGGGGACCCGGCTGCTTCCATGGGGCTCTGGCAGGAGCAGCTGCTTCCCAACCTTTCCCCAATCCCAATTTCTGAGGCCTCAGGGTATCCTTGGGGCCAGCAATCCTTGTCACTGCTGTGGCAGTGGGGGGCCATGTTGTCACCTTTTGGAAGGCCTGCATTGGCTGTTTGCCTGGTTTTCCATCAAGTGGGATACTCTGCTTGCAGAGTTTGAGGCAAGGGGAAGCTGGAGATGGGAGAACCGTTCCTGTGGCTTTTCCTGAGAGTATCCCACAGGTCTGCCACGGTGGATCCATGAATCTTCCAGTCAGGACASTGCTGCCTGTGCTCTTTCAAACATAATTTCCTCATTATTCTGGGGCTTGATCCCAGTTCCCATGCCAGGTTTGAGCCTCATGCTTTGGGAGAAAGTGGGTGGAGGGGTCCTGCATGTCTTAGTCATGGTCTGCRGTGATGTGGGTCAGGCAGGTGAAGTCAGGGGTCCCTCAGCAGTGTGTCCACATCTGCTCCCTGAGTCCTGCTGCCCCTGAAAAMCAGGGAGGATTCCCAAGTGTGACTCTACTTGAAAGCCCTGGAAGTTTGGGAAACACAGGACTTCTCCTGTCTTGGATTTGCAAATGGGGGAGTTTGCCTCCCCGTGGTGATTGCCTGGGAGTGCTGATGGACAGCTGTGGTGCAACAGGCATCCTTGGCCAGGTCTGTCCACCCGTCCGTCTCCGCAGGGCGCTCCGACTGTCGTCATCCGGCGAGCCACTGGATGTCAGTGTTGATTGAGACAGACGACGTGGAAGCAATATTTTACCCAGCTGCAGAAAACCGGGCATCCTCCCAACAGTGGGGATGTGCCCCAGGTCTGGTTTGGACCTGGAGGCGAAATCTCCAAGGGAACCCGTTTGGGGCCGGTCAGAGGTTACAGCAGGGTGGGGCAGCGATTCAGCAGCCCAAAAATGCATCTGACACAAGGTGTGGCACCAGGGCTGGGCTTCACACGGCTACCTCCTGTCCTGGGGGCTGAAGCAGCCAAAGGAATAGCCCTGGTATCTGCCCTTCAGGCAGCAGGGCTGGCTGGGGCCCTGGAGCATTTTCCATGGTTGCAACACCTGGCATGATCYTCTCTGTGCAGGAAGGATCATGATGGATGAGGACCTGGAGAGGATTGTTTTTGTGGCCAACCTGGGCATGATKCCTCCCCTGGAAAGCATCTCCATCTTCATCAGCACCTCCTCTGAGCTGCAGACACTGCCCAGCGGGGCRGTGAGGGTCCTTCTGCCAGCTGTGTGTGTCCCCAGGGTCCCCCAGCCCAGCCTGGAGAATGCCAGCAGCCTTTCCAGCAGCTCCTGCTTTGGCTCTCCCTGTCCTGTTCTCGGCTGCRGATGGCACAGACYCTGTRGTKTGGTAYAGCCSKGACCCCCAACCCTCTCCTGGGAGCYGGGTGCTGGCACAAGCCAGGCTGTGTGCTCACAGTTTGCTCTATTTTCCTATTCAAGGCATGAAAACACACCTCAGAGTAGCATGAGTCTGCCCCTGTCTTTACTCCACGTGCTCAGACAGATTTTTTGAGGGCATATCAGTGCTTACAGACACAGACGGACACCCAGGGAGCTCCGGGCAGCGCTCCAGGCACCACCCCCATTTCCAGGCACATTAACACCTTTTGCCATCCCCCCAAAGCCAGTCCCAGCCTCTTCCGAGTGCTGGGGCAGGCTGCTGCAGTCCTGCGGAGGGGCTGGAGCCTGTGCTCTGGCTCGCAGCGCTGCGCTCTCCGCGCGTCACCGGGACCATCCACAGACGTCGCAGCAGCATCAGCGCCTTCCCCGTCAGTCGGGCACAGGAATTGGCCGAGGGTTTTGCCTGAAGTGGGGTGATCACATTTCCGTGTCTCTCTCTGTTCCGTGGCCAGGAAGAGCAGGGCATTGTCAAGGAAAGAGCGCTTACAAAGGAAGAGGGGAAAAAAGTCGATCCAGCCTGGTGTGCCAGGTGCAGAGCRCGGCTGGCCAAGGGGCAGTGTCTGTCCCCAGCCCTGAGCTGCTCCCTGGCTGTTGAGATTACAGGCATATTTTGAGGGCTAACCAGTGTTTAACMAGTTAGTTTCCCTTTTTCCTGGTGTGAAAAGTGTTAACCAGTGGTTTCCCTTTTTCCTGCAATGCCAGATGCAGTGTGAGGTYGGGAGGCACCTGGCCAGGTCTGTGGGATGGCCCCACACCTGTCCTGTGCGGGAGGCAGGACACGTTCGGTGGCAGTGAGGGCCATGCTGAGGATGGGTGGGTGTRGGGATGCCCCGTGCAGCATCAAGCTGTAGATAATTGTTTTGGGATGCAGGGTCCTGCCAGGTGCCATCAGTCACAGTCCCACCCTGTGACYGACTGCATGTCCTGGAGCAGCTAAGGCGGGATGGGGAGCAGGCAAGGGGCCGCTCCTGAGCTCTTGTGAGGCACAGGAGAGAGATTCCAGCCTTCGCACTGCTCTCCCTCACTCCAGCCTCTCCASTGCTCTCCCTTTGCATGCTGAAGTCACTTGATGGCGTTGGTGACACGAGCTGTGCGGAGCAGCCCCATGGCTCTGCTGGCAGCGCCCCCTTTCGAAGGGTTTTTGCCGGGAAGAGCCCTCTAAGCCATCCCTGTCCTTGTGGGGCCGATTTTTTCACTGACACAGCAGTAAGGGCTGTGCCAGGCTCCTCTGAGCTGCCTCGGAGCTGCAGGAGAGGTTCAACTTTCCTGGCCGCCTTAAACAGGACATGGCCCAGGGCTCTGCATCCCACCAAGGGTCCCTTAGTGCTTGTCCTGGCCCAGGTGCTGCAGAAATCCCTGCTGGCAGAGTGGTTCCCATGGAAGCTCTGTCCCCAGTATCCCATGGGTGCAGGAGATGTGAGTGGTTTGGATTTCACTCACGGCTCTGCCCTAAGTCCCCACTCCCAAGCTGAAGTCACAGTCCTGGAGCCCAAATTCACCCCTCTGGCACCCTGCAGTGAATTCCTGTTGTGCCAAGTTGGTAAAGAGCATCTTCCCATTATTATTTCTTCCCTGAGGTGAAATAATTCCCCCTYCTTCCTCCCCCACGTGGCATTTAATCCCTTCCCTCGATGGTCTCTGCCACATCTCCCAGTGAGGGGACCTTCATTATCTCTCCCTGGGGCAGGTGAACCTTGCCAGGCCCTGTTGGCACAGCTCGGAGCACCCCAGTGTGGGATGGCCTCCCCTGGCTCAGGCAGGATTCCTGTCCATCCCCCGGGATTCATCCCCCACCTCCCTGTGCAGCTCCTGCTGTGAGCAGCGCTCATGGTGGARGGAGAGGTGGATTAAATCGGGAATGGCCGAGTTTCTGGCCGGGTTTCAGGGGCGTGCCTTGGGATTACTGCCCTCCATCATCATCTTCGCTGCTCTTTCCTTTGCTTGGTTTCCCGGCTGTTCTCCTCTCTCCCGGACAACCCTTCTTGCTCTCCCCAGCCCTCCCTTTTTCCTTTCTTAATGCCTTTTTCTKGCCCGAGCTCATGGCCTTGATGTCTTCTGTGGCATTTGCATATAAAGGTGGGTTTTAATAACGCAGGGCTGGTAGGGAATGAGAAACTGATGCATTTCAGTGCTGCTGGCTCCTCCAGGGCCTYGTAAATCACTGCATAAAGCATTGYAGAGCCAGCCAGGGAGAACTGCTGCCTAGCAACTCCTCCCGGTTCCTCGGGGGAGTGGGATGTGACCCTAAAATCCACCTGARAGGCCTCCTTTGAAACCCTGAGGCTTGGGGAAGAGGAACTGGAACGGAGGAAAAACTGCTCAGGGAAAAGAGTTGGAATGTAATCGGCAGAAAGAGTCACTTTGCATCTGAATGTGTCGGCTGAGCACAGGGAGGGATGAGTCAGCCCATGCAGGAAGGATCCGGTGATGCAGGACAGCAGAGCGGTGGCACCTCCCCGAAATCAGCGAGGATGAGGATGGGCAAGGGCAGGGGGAGGGCAGGAGGATGCCTCGCTCTGCCTGCCTGCTCTTCCTTCCCCAGGATAAAGGAAAACTCTCATGATCATGGTCTTATCTGGAGAAAGTTGTTGGTTTGGAGGGTAGTGAGGAGAAAGAGGGACAGAAAATGATGTTAACCTGTTGTGCCCAGACTGCAGCAGTGTGGGAGTGTGGACCTCCGGGGCTGTCTGTTCCCAACCAGGGAGGTTTGATCTGAACCTCCTCCCTTGTGCCAGTGGGGATTTGGGACAAGGGTTTTCCATGTATCTTCCCAGCAGGTTCTCACTGCATCCCCACCACTGCACACATCAAACCCAGGTCTCGTCCTGTCCCATGTCACTGACCTTTCTGTCCTCAGGGCTTCAGAGTAAGCTGGTACAACCCTGCAAACATTTTGGGCACTCGGGGCTCCACATCCATTGTCTCCTTTCTCTCTCCAGCTCCCCACCATCACCCACAGATCCCTGGGAAGATGCCAGGGTTGATTAACCGKGTGACCCTCTCCCGCCTGCCCCTCATCGCGTCCGAGGTGACATCCTGTGTCAGTGGCTATGCCTTTGGGATGACAGCCCTGCTCACCTACCACAACCCAGACCCACAGGCTTTGGAAGGCAAGTTTCAAGGAGTGAAGCTTGGAATGGGAACTTTAGAGCCAGGATATGGCAGTATTGGGTTTCTCTGCATGCCTTAAACCTTTAGATGCTGGTGGGAAGCACAACCAAGTGTATTGTATCCAAGTCCACAACTTTTAGGTGTGAAAAATCCCACAAGTRGGATTTTTCCCACTTGGGTAGTGCCAAGAGGGAAGTGGCTGGTGGGTCCAGGGAAGTGGTGGGTGTTGCTAACATCCCTCCTGGCTGGCAGGTCTCTTTGTGTACCCCTTGGATGAGGGCACTGCTGTTGTGGGCTTCGAGGCGGCCGTGTCACGGCGCACRGTGACAGTGCAGATCAAAGACAAAGCCAAGATCGATGACACCTACTTYGACAGCTGCAGCCTCCTCCATGGAAGAGCTGGTGATGGAAGYGGTGAGGGGGTTGAGGGTGTTTTAGGGAATGTGGGGAGAAAAGGAGGGGAAGGAGAATGGGGATGTGATGGGGGTGGCTGGCTGGAGCATGCCCTGGCACTGTGGGGGCTCCTTTTGGGAGGCTGAGGGTTTGTGGTGCTCATCTCCCTGCCAGAAATGTCAGTTTTATCCATCTTGGAAAGCGCTGCTGCTCCTGGGCAGCCAAAGGAATGATGCAGAAGCTGGGGCTCTTTAGAGAAAGCTGATGTGTGCAGAGGGGGTGGCTTTGGGTGTTTGATCCAGGGCTGGGGCTTGTGGGAGGCCTGGAAAGGAACATTTTCCATGGTTGCAACACCTGGCGTGGTCCTCTCTGTGCAGGAAGGATCATGATGGATGAGGACCTGGAGAGGATYGTTTTTGTGGCCAACCTGGGCATGATTCCTCCCCTGGAAAGTGTCTCCATCTTCATCAGCACCTCCTCTGAGCTGCAGACACTGCCCAGTGGGGCAGTGAGGGTCCTTCTGCCAGCTGTGTGTGTCCCCAGGGTCCCCCAGCCCARCCTGGAGAATGCCAGCAGCCTTTCCAGCAGCCACCAGCTCCGAACGTACGCAAAACCACAGGCTGGGCTCTGGCTGGGATTRCTCCTGGGGAACGTAGGGCTGGCTGAGTGGAGCTGCAGGAGGCTGGAGARTGGCCTCAGGCTGTACCTCAGGCAGACCTGCAGTTCCTGGGGGTAGAACAAGTTCCCAGGGTTTATTGGGATTTATGTCACCAGCAGGGATAAACACCTCTGCGGACTGGGGAGCCTGGAGCCAGGGAGCAGGTTCTGSCTGGCTCAGCTGCTGGACTATGAGGCTACCAACCCCTTTGAGTATGAGTTCAGCTTCCACCTGGAGATCCGAGGGCCGTGTTTGCTGGCAGGTAGGAACACCAGGGCTGTCCTGCTGCACGWGGCTGGTTTGTCACCTCCTCAAGGCGATGGCCACACTCCTCCTCCTCAGTGTAAATCTGTGCTGGCAACTTAACCGTGTTGGGGTGGATTTACAATACAGGGCTGATGCTAACGTTGGTTCCTGTCCTCTGCCACTTTGTCATCTCCCTTCTCTTCCCCATCCTCAATCCCTGGGCAGGAGTTGAGAGCCCCACCCACGAGATCCGAGCAGACGCCGACCCCTTGGCTCGCTCCGCCAAGAGCATCGTGATCACTCTGGCCAACAAGCACACCTTTGACAGACCCGTGGAGATCCTCATCCATCCCAGTGGTAGGTGGGCTCAGCTTCCCCTCTGCTGGTCTTGCCCCTTCCTCGGATTCTCATCTGTAGCTCTGGATACAGCTGGATTAGTGCTGGTTTTGAAAATATTGTCARGATTTAGCTTCCGGGAGGCAATGCTGGCTCCTTTCAGGGTTTTCTGAGCTCCCCAAGCTCACAGGTACTKCTGTTTTCCCAGCCTGCATCTCTGCCAGATCCAAGATGTAGCCAAGGCTGTTGTTCACACAATTCTCTGTGTTTCCAGAGCCTCACATGCCCCACGTCTTAATGGAAGAGGGTGACATGACCCCCGCAGAGTACGAACGGCACCTGAAGGGCAAGAACGATTTCATTAAAGGCACTAAGAAAGACCCCAGTGCCAAGAAAAAGGTGAGAAACACAAGCTGCAGGTGTTAGCCRAGGCTTTTCATGGACTGGAGCTGAGCTAATAGATGATTCCTTGTTTCCAGCCTCAGATATTATCCTTTCCCAATGAGACCTGCAGCATCCTCCCTCAGAGAGGGGCTTGTGTGGAGGAAGAGGGGAAAATTCAGCAGTGCTGCTGATAAACTGAGAGTGGAAGGAGCTCTGAGATGGTTATTGTGTGTATAATTAGTGCTAGTCTAGCATAGCATAATTAGAGAGGTGCATTGTGATAGTATTAAGGGTATTATAATTATTGCAATGACATAGAATAAAATATTCTTTTAATTGCTCYGTAAATGTTTACTGTTTCTGGGTAGCTGTCAGAGACAACTAAGTGATTTTCCCTGGAATAATGAGCTGAACTGAAGACAAGGTAGGAGAGACTTCTCTTTGTTCTGCTGAGCAGCAAAGAGGAAAATATCTGTGCTGGGATTTGTGCACTTCTGAAGGAATGAGTGACAGCCCAGCACTCTGGCATGGCTGGGATCAGCAGAGAGGAGCGGACAGCTCCGAGCCCTCCACATTTCCAGGGTGGGCATCTTCCCCTAAGGGACAGGTCATGGTTGTGTGGCCACAGCCGGGGCTGATGGTGTCAGCCTCTGTTTTACACAGCCGGGGCTCTCCTGTGTGCCCAGTGTTGCTCATTTCCCCTGAACTTCTTCTCCACGTGTGTGATCCCTGACATCCCAAACCTGCTGCAGGGGTGCCTCCCTGTGCTGCTGAGGTTTCTGCTTTCACCACAGCCCTGTTAACCCTCCCCTCCTTCCTTCCCTTTGCCCGCGGCTCTCTGTCGCAGGGCTGGGTCTCCGCAGGCGTCTCCTCTAATTGTGTTCAGCGTGTGGCAGGTGCAACGAGATGAAACTCCCACGCTACGCCTTGGATGGCTCCCTCGTTATTTCTGCGTCTTTAGCATGTCAAATTATCTAAGGGGAGATCATTCTGGAGACATTTCCCTGCAGAAAAGCCACCTGTGCCCCAGGAGGACTGGGAAACAGCTGCAGGGAGCAGAGAAAATGCCTGGAATATCTGGGGTAGATGATGGGCTGGAATTGCTGCTGCTCAGAGCAGGACACTGGCCACTTCTCGGCTTAAATTAAATTAGCCCAGAAGTTTCAGCAGTRAATGATAATTAATTCTCCTCCCTCAGTTTGTTATGCAAAAGGCTTGGATGCTGTCAGCTGCAGGTTGGTGGGGATGGATGCACACTGGAATCAACTGTCCTCRACAAAATCTGATTAGTTTACCGTAATTGGGTAATGGGTGAAGGGGAACGGAAGGGAGGTGAGGAAATGTTTTCTTTTCTGGCTGACCTGTAGCAGCACCCCTGAAGCTGTTTACCAGAGGTTTGCCTGTAAAATTCCCTCCAGAGTCAGTGAGAAATCCCAAAATATGGGCTTATCCTAATCACATAGGAAATTTTTGTCATGGATACCCAAGAGCATTCCAGGCAGTTCTGTGGGTGGGTCAGGGCTACAATTCAGTCTTTGTACAGAGGCAGTGAGAAAACTCTAGTCTGAAATGTGATAAACTGGAAAAGTTGTTAAATCAAATAATGTCATATAGCTGGAGGTAAATGGAAAAAGCCCTTTAATTTCTTTAATTTTTCAGCAGCTGGTTAGTTTATACCCCATAGCATGGTAGGGAAAGGCAGGAGGATGAGTGGGAGTTTGGCTTGTTCCTGTGAGTGGGACCTGTCTTTTCACTGGGTCAGAGAAGCAGCACTGGGGCAGAGGAGCTGCAAGCAGAGCTCGTGTGTGTGAGGGAATTGATGAGTTATAGAAAACAAAGGTTGGTCATCAGCTCATAGACTGAGGAACGTGACTCATGGCCAGAGAAAACAAACCCGGTTATCTAAAGTCTGGTTTACTCCCGGTGGAACCAACGGRAAAAGCAGCCAGAAAGAGGAGAAAAAAGGCAAACAAAGCCCCTGAGGATGGAGCTGCTGTTATGGAGGTGTTCACTCACTCAGAGCCAGGGATGAAAGGCCATGGCCGGGCTGATGTGGGGTCCTGAAGCTGTCTCCAAAGCAGCTGAGGCCATGAATCCGTTACTGCTCTATACACACATAACAGCACATTACAGACCCATCATGAGAGGTTTTTTACCAGTTTAATTTTATCCCTTTTGTAATGAATACTTGAAATAGAAGGAGAGAAAATGCGGAGAGCCATTCGAGCTGTGTGCAATGCAGAGACAGATCATGCAGGCTCCTATCGAACGGCGGCCGGAGCGGCCGGTTCAGCTTTCCAAAGCCTTTCAATCCCTACAAAGAGAAGTGATAAAAGAAAYGGGCAGAAAAAGCAGCAAACCCGAGGTGGCAGGAATGAATTGGAGCGGCRAATGCAGCACATCAAGGGCTGCATCTCACACTTCATTAGTGAGTGACCACGGTGAAAACCTCTGGTGTGCCTCGGTAGGATGCTAAGCTTTGCTTATGAACCAGGTTTTCGGGAAGGATCTAATGAAATGTTTGGAGAATCAGTTTTGTGAGGTACTGTGTAGGGCCAGGTCTTTTGATTTTTCCAGKCTTTTCTCTGAGTGTGCAGTTGCTCTGTCTAATCCCAGAATGGTTTGGTGGAAAGGACCTTAGAGCTCATCTCGTCCCRCCCCCTGCCATGGCAGGGACACCTTCCACTAGCCCAAGTTGCTCCAAGCCCCATCCAACTTGGCCTKGGACACTRCCAGGGATGGGGAATTCTGTGGGGACAGAACAGAACACAGGGACATTGGGTGCACCCTGGTGCTGTCACCTCTGAGGCCAGAACAAGCAGATTCTGGCCACGAAAGGCCACTCACTGACATTTATAGCCCTGCTCTGATTTCCCTCGAAGTGAAATGGGGTGAAAAAATCAACCTCTCCAGCTCTATCCTGCTTTTTTTCAGATGGAAATCATCAGGAAGCGGCTGAACAAAGACATCCCCCACCACCCTGTCATCATGCTCAACTTCTGCCCTGACTTGAGGACTGTCCAGCCAGGCCTCCGGAAAGCCCAGGGAGAGTTTATCTTCCTGGTAGACCGCAGCAGGAGCATGAGTGATGTGAACATGGACCGTGCCAAGGTACCCACGGGAGGGAAGCACCTGCCTGTCAACAGGGATGAAGGAGAGAAAGTGGTGGGGGTGCTGAGAGCTGATGAGTGTTCGTTATCAGGGCATAGGAGTAATTATCTCAACCTTGGGGCTTRTTCAGTACCTACAGTGAAGGTGACCCTCCCCCATTCTTTTCCCCTTCTTCCCATCAGTGCATCAAATGCAATATTTTTTTTTCCCCTCTTTTGCTTGCAGGTTTTGTGCATCCCTTTTCCAGTTCTCCTGTGTCCAGGAGGGCTTGGGGTGATGGCTGCCTGGGGGGAAACTTCCAGGGAGCTCCAAGGGAAAGATGTGCTGGCTGTGCATTAGGAGGGGTTTTGCTGATGGGCACCTGTGTGCACCCACAAAATGATTTCAACATGAGACATCCCTGTTTCAAGCACAGAWGAACACCAGCAGCCTGGGGGATGGTTATGGGAGTTGTGTTGAGACCTGTGGATAAAAAATGGCATTGTCAGGGTATTGTGTGGGTCTGAGGTTCCCCCTCAGATGTGCCTCTTATCCAGGGCCAACCCCACTGCAGGACCCTGCACTTGGCTCTGTTGAACCTCATGAGGTTCCCATGGACCCACTGCCCGAGCTTGTCCATCTTGCAGCACATCTCTTTTCCCATCTGTCTCCAGTTTCCATGGGAACTGCCGAAGGACAGGCACCTCCAGCAGCAAGAATTGGGATGCTRGGGCTGCAGCACATCCTCTGCAATAGGGGAACAGGATATCTCTGGGGTTGTACCTCCTTCCCCCAGCACCTTTAGGAGACTGGGGATCTTGTCTCAGGCTGGATTTTTTGCTTTCCAACTCAGAGCATGGCTGGGTTTGGGCACCAGAGTCTCTGCAGCCTCTGTGGAGGCAGAATTGTGCCCTGAGGATGGGGATCCTGACCTGCAGGATCAGAACCCTTCTCTGAGAGGTCCTGAAATGGAGCCCCCATTGCAGGAGGGCTGTAGAAACAGGAAAATGGCTGCTTCCCTGCAGGAAAAAATGTTTTGAGSGAGATAGAGGAGATTTTGGAGGACATACCTCAAGGGAGAAACCCACTGCCCCTCTTTTGAGTGTCCCATCCTTGTCTGTCACTAGCAGACACCAGGAAACTCGMAGCAGGGGCTGTTCTGAGAGGGTTTGGGTGGGTTTTGCTTGATGGAACCTTCTGCATCATCCTCAGCTGGCTGGATGCATGGCATGGCGGGCTCAGAGCTGTGCAGCTTCAGGATGTGCTCAGGGACAGGATGGAAGGGACTGTGCAAAGCAGGAGGGCACCCRTCCAAAGCAGCTGGAATGGAAAATTCAGGGATTTAAATGTCCTGCAGCCAATTCCTTTCCCACCCTGATGCAGCCAGGGAGAAGAGCCAGCCTATGATGGTGCTTGCTGGCAAAACTACACTAATAACTGGGAATTGACTTTTCTGGAAGCAAACATCCCTCCTTATTGAGTTGCCATATAGCTATTGAGTGCAACAGGATCAAGATCAATATTTACCATAAGAAGCAATAAATCTTTCTGCTTGCTGAAACAGCAAGCAGGCATCGGTTGCCCATTTTGGGAAATGCTTTAAGAGAAATATTTGGAAATTTGTATTTTTTTCCTTGTAATGAGTTCCAAGATGGGATGTCAGCACAGAGATCTGGAAGAGCCAGCATCCCAGGAGCCATCTGGGAGCAGTGGTATAAATATATCCTCGTAGGTTTGAGATAACAGCTTGGATTTGAGCTCTCCGGAGCCAGTTAAAGGGCAGCCCTGTTCTTTTACATTATTGCACTGATTTTCAGTGCTCCAGCTCTGTGTTTTGCTGAGTCTTACAGGCTTTGGGAGCTGGATTGACTGGGCACCACATCCCTGCTGGTCCCAGGCTGAGGGTTCGCTGTGTCTGTCTGCGGTCACTCGGTCTTTGCCACTGGTAGGACAACTCAGGGAAGCTGTCCTTGCTCGTTTGACCTTGGCAGCTCCTCCAGGGGCTGGCTCGAGGGTTTCTGCTGCCCTCGGCAGACTGGCAGGAGTCTGCCTTGATCAGCATTTAAATAGAACTGAGCTGCTCCCGAACACTCTGCTTTACATTTTGCTTTAAATAAACACTCTGCTGTAAATTGGCCTCCTCAGCTCCTGCCACATAAGTGCTTCCACAAGCTCAAGAGCTCCTTGGGCAGCTCTTGCCCAGGTGCTGCAATCACAAGCTCTGTCCTGGACTTGTCCACGACATCACTGTGACAATTCAAGTTGCTCTTGCCTTATGTAAAGCCCAAGAATAGGCRCGTTAGATAACCACCTCTGGTAAAGAAAATAGCTTAAAACTGTCGTCTCCCAGTTATTTTAATTGAAGCCAGCTATGAATACAAGAGAATTGGGGATGGGGGAAGCTTCTCCTTTTGTGTAACTTTAAGCTGTTTGTTTATTTTCTGCAAGTTTAGGCATTGAGATGCATTGCGTGTCGCACTTCTCAATTTCACACTCTGCTTCTCACCCACCAGCTCTGTGCTGCAGCACTGTGTTGCCAGCACAAATTGAATCCCTTAAAAACAAACAGAAAAATTTGTTCAGCTCTTTGTTGTCTTTTTTTTTTTTTAATCAAAGACTCCCCATTTTCCTCACTGCTTCGGGTCCCAAATATTATCAAGAGACTTTAAAGAGAGCAGGGTCATATGGAAGTCTGGGAAAGAAGCAGCTGGTTTGTTGTCAAATGRAAGTGGGAATAAGGCAGGATGGCTCTGGGCAGAGCTTTGACTGGTGCACTTGGGGCAGCCAGGGAGAGTCCAAATGTGCTGATGTCTATTTGCTTTCCACCCCTCAGGATGCCCTGTTGGTCATTCTCAAGAGCCTGATGCCATCGTGTCTCTTCAATGTCATTGGGTTTGGATCCACCTTCAAGACCCTCTTTCCTGCCAGTCAGGCCTATGGTGAGGTGGGTGAGCCACCAGTCCATCGAGTCACAGACTGGTTTGTGTTGGGAGGGGTCTTACTTGCCACGGACAGGGATACCTTCCACTACCCTCGGGTGCCCCAAGTCTGGTCCAGCCTGGCCATGGGCATGTCCAGGGATGGGGCAGCCACAGCTTCCCTGGGCAGCCTAAGACCAGAACTTCACCAGCCTTATAGTAAATGATTTCCTTCTAAAACCTAATCCAAGCCCTTTTTCAGCTTAAAGCCATTCCCCTTTATCCTGTCACTCCAGGCCCTTACCCAAAGTCCTTCTCCAGCTCTCTTGGAGCCCCTTTAGGCACTGGAAGGGGCTTTAAAGTCTCCCCAGAGCCTTCCCTTCTCCAGGGTGAACAAGCTCATCTCCCTCTGCCTCTCCTGTGGTGCTCGTTGGTGCTCGGAGGGTGCTGGTGCTGACGATTCCCCCTCTCCTTTGGGCAGGAGAGCCTGACCATCGCCTGCCGGAGCATCAGGAGGATCCGGGCTGATATGGGCAGCACCAACCTCTTATCCCCGCTGAAGTGGCTCATCCGCCAGCCCATCCACAGGGGCCATCCCCGGCTGCTCTTCCTGCTGATGGGCGGGGCCGTCAGCAACACCGGGAAGGTGCTGGAGCTGCTGCGGGACCACTCGTGCTCCACCAGGTACGGGAGGCTCACCCCTGCAGGGCCAGAAACCCGGCACAGCCTGGGACGTGCCTCTCCTTGAGCTCAGCTCCATCTCACTGACGTCCCCTCTTCAGAGGCAGAGGCAGGAGAGATTGCTGCTCTGAGCCATGGGAGAACCTTAAAGGGTTTGGAACGGATCCCAGAAGTTCAGATGCTTTTTAAACAATCAAAAGCAGGATAATTGAGCTGACAACTTCACAGCTCTCGGCTGATGCTTCCTGCTAGGAGAGATTGACACACCAACAATCTTCCTTGCTTTTTTTGAATTTTTTTTTTCTTAAAGCACATCTGGGGCTGGCCCCAGCTGCTTCCAGGATGGGGTTGTGCAGAACTGAATATGCTGAAAGGGAGCAATGTAAAAAGCAGCTAATTTGTGTGCGAGCTCACTGCCTGGCTTCCCAGCCCCGATCACAGGCTGTTCTGGTTTCTCCTCTGCCTCTTTAAGGAGCACAAAAYATAAGAAAAATGTAAGAAATCCTGATTCCTCTTCCATCTCTCAGACTTCAGGGCTTATCAGGGAAGCTGCTGTGTGGGTTTGGAACTGCTTAGAGGTCTGATTGCTTCCCAGTGTACAGGGCATTCCACCCTCCCACCCCTCGCACTTACAGAGGTGTAGGGGAGGATGAAATGCAATCAGAGCTGGAGTGTGGTCTCGGGTGACCCTGAAGGAAAGTCTTGGGCATGGCCCATTTTAAAAGAAGATCAGATTCTATTTAAGAGGGGTGTGAAGCTGGCCTAGGATTTGCAGCCAGCTGAGGATTAAAGCCCTCCAAGAGGAAAGCCCCTYGTGCAGATGCAGTTTGCTGCTGGAGGTGCTTTCTTTCTCAGCACCCTGCTGTCCTGGCCAAATGCCATTTCCCACCCATTCCCATCCTCCTGTCTTCCTGGCACATCCATCCCCACCTAGCACTGCYCTCCCTGCCTGGGCTCCTGCTCAACTGCCAGCCTTCAGCCCAAATCAAATCCTCATTCTCAGAGCTGGGAGTCGGGGGATCAGCCTCATCTGGCTTGATCCTCCTTCCTTGAGAAAACGTTTATTTGAGTTGCAARCAGAGATAATTACTGGATATTTAGTGCTATTGACCACAGCCAGCAGGGAAAAGAGCTGAACTGAGAGCAAAGCAGCTTGTTTGTGTTAGCAGAGGAAGGGAAGGYTTGAGGTGCTGCTGGGAATCCCTGAGTGCCACTGCTGGAGGCTGYTCTCCAGGGAAAGGGTTTGGGGGCTGCTGAGAGGAGGGGGCTGGAGGTTCACAGAACCCCAG
>NW_026624054.1:65967-90815 GCF_030028575.1 Malurus melanocephalus
TGGGAGGGGATGGAGGGGATGGAGGAGCCTCTCCATGTCTGGCCATGGGAGGGGATGGAGGAGCGGCTCCGTGTCCGGCTGTGGAAGGGGATGGAGGGGATGGAGGGGACGGAGGAGTGCCTCTGTGCTGGGCTGTGGGAGGGAATGGAGGGGATGGAGCAGCATCTCCGTGTCCGGCCGTGGGAGGGGATGGAGCAGCATCTCCGTGTCCGGCCGTGGGAGGGGATGGAGCAGCAGCTCCGTGTCCGGCTGTGGAAGGGGATGCAGCAGCATCTCCGTGTCCGGCCGTGGGAGGGAGCGGGAGGGTGCGTTTTCCTCCGCCTGGAGCCGCGCCGCAGCAGCTCTGCCTTCAAAGACAGCTCTGCCTCAGACGCAGCGAGGGCAGAGGGACCGGCATCAAAGCAGCCAATTAGTTTTGAAGTCGGGCTCAGCCCTGGCGCTGCTCAGGCGAGAAGGACTCGGGGTTGGAGCGGGAGGAATGCGCTGCCACGGCTTTGCTTATTAAGCTGACTTTAAAGTCTCTCCATTCCCTCTCTTCCCACGAAGAGTAAACCTGTGTGCCTCAAACCCGGCGTAGGGATGGCTCTGTCCCCCGGTGAACGCACAGAGCCCAGCCTGTCACCTGCTGCATGACTAAACCCAGAGAGAATTGGGTCTTTAGCTCCTAAATATCTCCAAAAAGCCAGCTCCTACCTTCTTGATCTTGCAAGGAGGAGTTTGACAACTCCCYCCTCTGCAGGAACCTGAAGCACACAAAAACCTCTTTAAGACAGAACGGCATCAACATTTCTGATGTAAATTAAAAGCAAAGACAGTGAAGAGAGAGGTTTTTAATAAGAGCTATTAATAAGAGCTTTGCAGGCTGTGCAGCTCGGTGCCTTCAGCAGTCTGAGGCGTCAATTAATGGCCTTATAAAACACAGCCTGGTGTGTGTTCCCGAGTCTGTGAAAAAGCAGGGAACAATAGGGAATATTTGAGCTGTTCTGCCTCTAAATCCGGTGTTCGTTTCCCCTGGTGTGCAGCGAAGCTCGTGTAGATGGCTTCCTGGGAGGTTTGTCTGTGAGGAATTCACGGATATTGGTCTTCTCCACATGTGTAACTGTCAGAGTGTTGCTGATCTCTGGCAGTGGCTTGTGCCAGCAATGAGCTGTTCCAGAAGTATCCATGTGTGAGTGTCAGGCTCGGGACAGGGGCTGGGGCTCAGGCCAGTGAAGGCTGGCAGCRTTTCCTGGGTGCTGGAGGGGAGCAGGGGATGCTGCCTCACATCAGAACAAGATCCCTCTGGCCACAAGCTCGCCCCTTGCTCTGGGCTGGCAGCATGTGTGAGATCAGCCCTGTGCTCCATCAACTGTCTGCTCTTGGTGAAAAATCATGGAATCATTTATGTTGGAATAGACCTACAGGATTATCAAGTCCAACCATTAACCCAGCTCTGCCAATATAACCATGCCAAGGAGATATGGAGGTGCTGGGTTGGGTGTCAGAGCAGGCTAAGAGGGAGCAGACTGTTGGGAGTGGGTGGCAATTCGCTGATGGGTTTGTTTGAGGGAATGTTCCCCTTCCCTGCAGCACACAGCACATGCACCATGGCTCACACTGTGTCCAACTGGTGTTGAGCCCCTCCCCACTGCCTTTGCAGATGATCAGGTCACTGAAGAAGGCCATGGCGCCMGTCCTGAGTGATGTGTCCGTGGAGTGGGTCTTTCCTGAGAGCACTGAGGTCCTGGTGTCCCCTGTCAGCAGCAGCTGCCTGTTCCCTGGTGACCGCCTGCTCAGCTACAGTGTCATCTGCGACACCTCCCCGTACCTCTCCAACCCCAGATCTGTGAGTCCGTGGGGCTGTCCCGATGGTGGGGGTGGTGGGGGGTGTACACAGCTCTGTGTGTGGTCAGGAGGTGTCTCCTGCTTCCCAGCTCTGTTCTTAAGGGAGCTGCTGGGTGGGAGTTTGGGGGGAGTCGTGGCTGAGGATGCTGATGCAGCCTGTCTCGGCTGAGAGCCGCTGCACAGGCACGGTGGTGGGAGCTGTTCCCTCTCTGTGCTTCCCCCCAGGACAAGAGGCGGCGGTACAGCATGATGCATTCCCAGGAGTCGGGCAGCTCTGTTTTCTTTCACTCCCAGGAGGAGGGAGCAGGCTTGGAGAGCTGGAACCACTCCAGAGACTCGGAGGGCTCCTGCCCTGCTGAGCGCTCCCCYGAGCGCCTGGGCGTGGGCAGAGACCCCGGGGGAGAGTCGGACACGGACACGGGTCAGAGTTTGCTCTGTACATGCGGGAGGGTGATGCCCCTGTCTCTCAAATCAAGCTCCTGTCACTGCTCCCCCAGTTTTTTTGCCTGATAAATATCTGCAAAGAGCTGGAGAAGTTTGCAGGASAGATGACAGATCTCCTGAGGCCTGAGCAAGTCTGTTTGGCTTGGAAGTTTTATCCAAACCTGTCAGGAAATCAAGGGAAGCCCTGGCRAGCTGGGTTCCCTGGAGATTTTCAAAGCAGTTTTAGCTTTGGACGCATAATTATTTACAAGCTTCCCAAGCAGTGTGAGGAGGAGTGGAGTGAGCTCTGCTAGACCATCCCTGCACCTACAAAGCAGCTTCCCAGTCAGGAGAGGGGGGGAATGGTTCCAAAGCCCTGTTCCCAGGGTGTCACTCCTTCCCAAAGCCCTGTCCCCAGGGTGTCACTGCCCCCACCATGGCTGGGGTGGCTGTTTGTGTCAGCAGCATGTGGAACAAAGCAGTTGTTTGCACCCTGGAGCTGGGGAAACCTCTGTTACTCATGGGATGTTCTTCCCTTTCATTCCAAGAGGAGCTGTGCTGTGCATCCCCTCAAACTTGTCAAAAGCAATGAGAAATCGTGTCTTTCCAAGGCAAATTTTTGTCTTGCTCTGACAGGAGCGTGTCTGCACTAATTAAATTTCATTAGTAAACCCTTTGTCTTCTCCAGGGAGGTTTGGGGAAATGCAGTCAGGCTTTTTTTGGCTTGAAAACTCCTCAGACAAAACCTTCCCAACCTGCTCTCTTGACATCCCCAGGAATTTTGAGCGTTCCTGTTTCCTTTTGTGGTTTCATTGCTTTGCTTAAAACTTTGCAGGGCTGAGCATGGCGCGCTGAGCTTTGGCAGGACCCTGGGGAGGGCTCCCTGCCTCTCATCATGACCAAGGGGGGTGGTACTGGTTGATCCCATGCAGAGTGGAGCTGATCCTCTCTTGACCCTTCAGGGATGGACGTGAGGGCTCCCTCCAGGAGACGGGCATACAGCACCACCCARATCTCTGACCGTGAGCCTCGCAGGAAGGTGCCCACAGCCAGCGACCCCGGCACGACCCTGGTGAAAAACCCCCTCAGGAAAACTCAGCTGCAGGACCTGCAGCAGCTCAGCCCCGAGCCCTGGCAGATGGATTTCCAGGTAGGTGATCCCCTGAGAGGCTTTGCCTGCAGGTGGAAGCCAGCAAGGAGAAGCAGGAAAATAGCAGGAGCCTGAGGGAAAGGGCCTGACTCACACCAGTCCTGAAATATTGATAGAGATAAGAGATATGGATAATAAATATAGATGATAGATGTGGTTCTGCAGCACATCACAAACACTGGGGAAACAAGCCAAGCAAGGAGCAGAGTGCCATCCTGATATCCCACAGCAGTCCCTCCCCATGGGGACCTGCTTTTTCCCTGCTCCCCTTCCCCTGAGTGCCTCACCTTGCTGCTGTTCTGGTCCTTCTTATCTCCCCACAATTTCAGATTCAAACTCTCCCCATGGCTGAGGCACTTCTGTGCCCGACAGAGAAAGGGAGTTCAGTGCCAAAGCAGGTTCCCAGCTGGATCCACAGCCTCATACAGGATTGGGATGAGACATGAACCTGTGTGATGACACAGCTGCTGAACAGGGTTCTGTCCCATGCCTGCAGCAGGCAGAATTTGGGCAGATTATTCAATTGATCTATGGGAATGACAGGGGTGGTTTTCTCCCACCCTTGGCATTGCTGGGATGCTCTGCTCTGCAATCAGCATCTGCAGGGCTGGGAGGACCAGCAGCACTTGTGTTCCCATGGAAACTGGGAGCGGGATATCAGGGACTTTCATTTCCCCTCTGCTGTGGGTTAGAGATCGCTGGGTGAGGGGTGGGAGGGGAGATGAGGGGGCAAAGGGRAAGCAGGGCTGGGGCTCCAGAGGATGAGACCTCTGCCCTCAGGCTGCAGCAGGAGGGTGGTGAGCAATGTCAGTGACCAAGAGCAAGCTGGTTTTAGGGGCACTGGTGACATCCCCTGTATTGGGAAGGTCCCCAGAGCATCCTGCTGCCCTCAGCRTCTAGGCAGGGGTGGAAATGACTCCCTCCTGGAGGGCAGTAAATGGTTAACAGCATGCATCCTGCTTTTAATTGCATGCAGCCTGGTTTTGCTATCCCTCCTGCTGCCYGGGCTCCCAGCAGCTCTCCCAGCTCCCAGTTCTGCCACCAGGGCTTGACATTTTCGGGGGTGTGAAGCCGAGCCCTCAGCTCATCTCCACGCATGCCGTGCTGGGAAGGAAAGGTCAGCACCAGCCATGGGCAGCTTAAACCCCCAGTTCCATTGTCAGCTGGCTTCCTCTGGCTAGGAGGAGAGCTCAGGCAGGAGCAGGAGCAGCTTTGGAGTGGAAAGGGTCTGGCAGGATATGTCAATATTAGCTTGGTAAATAGCTCCTGGAACTGCCCAGCTCCCAGTTTTGCTGSTGGTCTCACAGAACATTGAAAATTAGGTGGTGTGGAGGTCATCCCCTTGTCTGTCACCCAGAGAAAGTATCCTTCTACCACCTCTGCTCCTTGCTGGTGTTGTATAGCAATCTAGAGTCTGTCTGTTTGGATGGACCTTCCCAGAGCCCTGGGGACAGGGATGAAACCCAGACCTTGCAGAGGGGAAAATCCATGTGGGATGTGACACCAGAGGTGCTGGAGTGGGGGATTCATGTCTCCTGAAAGTGGTGGAACAGCCTCATTAAAAAAAAAAAAAAAAAAAAAAGATAAAAATTCCTTTCTCCCATCCCCTGCGCCTCTCTCCTTTCGTTACTAAGCAACTGGTCCTTGATCTTTCTGTCTCTCTTCTTTTCTTTGGTTCCCAAGTGAAGTCATTAAAATGTCTGGAGGGATGAAACTCATATTTCACCTTCTGCATGTCTGGGGAAGGAGCCCAGGGGGCCAGGGTCCCTTGGGGACACCCCGAGATCTGGTGGAGGGCTTTGTCTGGGCACGGATCCCAGCCGGGATGGACAGAGAGGGAAAGACCTGTGTGATTGCATCCCGCGCTGGGGTCGGGCAGGGAGCAGGCGGGATCACAGGGGACACAGCAGGTCCGTGCAGATGGATCACAGGGGACAGAGCAGATCTGAGCATGAAACAGAGGGAACAGATGGAACAGAACAGGTCCGTGCAGACAGATCAGAGGGGACAGAACAGGTCCGTGCAGACGGGACAGAGGGAACAGAGCAAGTTCGGGCCCGGAGCAGACAGGATCACAGGGGACAGAGCAGGTCTGAGCATGAAACAGATGGGATCAGAGGGGACAGAACAGGTCCGTGCAGATGGGACAGAGGGGACAGAACAGGTCTGAGCAGACGGATCAGAGGGGACAGAACAGGTCCGTGCAGATGGGACAGAGCAGGTCCGTGTAGACGGGACAGAGGGGACAGAGCAGGTCTGTGCAGACGGGACAGAGGGGACAGAACAGGTCTGAGCAGATGGGACAGAGGGGACAGAACAGGTCCGTGCAGACAGATCAGAGAGGACAGAACAGGTCCGTGCAGACGGATCAGAAGGCACATAGCAGATCTGTGCCATTGGCCGCAGCCGATCCAGCCCTGACCCCCGCTCTGCTCGCAGCCCCTCCCGGCCGCCAGGATCCGCGGAGCCGGTGCCCGGCGCCCGGCCCTGCTCCAGCGCAGCTGCGTGTCCTTCTGCCACGACCCCAACGCCGCGGCGCTGCCGGACGGGCTGCAGGRAGCCCCGGCCAGGGGAATGGAAGCCCTCGATGCCATCCCGAGCCTGCGCTCCTCGTCGGACAGCCGGAGCCCCGGGGATCTGGGTAACCGGGGGAGGGGGAGGCACAGCCAGCCTCGCCTGTCCGTGCTGGGGCTTGGTGGCATTGTGTCGCTCTCCGTGCCACCACGTGGAAATCGGGAAGGATTAATTATGGTTTGGTGGTGGCAGTGGGGAATTCAGCTCCCGGGGAGGTGATTAATGATCTGCCTCTCCCTTTCTGCAGAGTCTGCCCAGCATCCATCCCTCACCTTTGAGACGGAGACCTCCTCTGACTGGGAGCCCCAGGACGCTGATGCCAGCGCTGCCTGCGGCTCCCCACGCTCCCCCAGGACCCTGTGCAAGGCCGTGGTGAAGGGGCTGAGGAACAACGAGCCTGTGCAGTGGGAAGTCACCTTTGATATCRGCCCTCTGTTCCGGGAGCGGGAGAGCCGGGAGGACGGTGACGCAGACCTTTGGAGTGAGACCTTCCACCACCTGGCAGCCAAGTCACTCATCCAGGACTTGGAGCAGCTCGCTGAGAGGGAGTGTGAAATCGAGCATGGTAATGTGCAGCTGGCTGCAGGCAGATCCTGCCTGGCCTCGGGAAGCCTTTCCAGCCGCCTCAGCAGCCTCTGGAGGGAAAACAAGAGCTGCTGGTGGTGAAATGTTAGGGAATGTGTCACAAAGCTCCCAAATAACAGCCCCCTTCAGCTGCCTTGTGCTCTTCTGCAGCCTCACTGCACACAAACATTCCCGATCTCGTGTTCCTTCCCACTCCTCAGGAGCAGGAATTGGAACTGATGATCCTTGAGGGCCCTTTCTGACTCAGTATGTTCCGTGATTCCATGATTCCTCTGCTTCACGCATCACGTACCATGGTTATTTTGAAGGAGTTGGTCACCTGAAGCTGGGAGCGGCAGTCACATCCCTGCCCTGGGCCACTCATCCCTGGGCTGTGCTCTCCTCCACAAAGGGCATCTGGGCTTGTGAAAGAGCAGAGGGAGCAGTGGGCAGAGTTTRGAGGGTGACAGGGATACAGGATGGACCCCCAGGCAGGGAGGTGGGTCTGGGAGCTGGGTACAAGCAGTGAGGGACCCCACAGACTCTGAGCCCTGTGTCCCTCCCTTGGCAGGGTCTGGGCGGCGGTTCCAGCTCAGCGCTGTCCACACCAGCAAGGCCTGCAATGTCATCAGCAAGTACACAGCCTTTGTGCCCGTGGAGCTGAGCACCAACTCCTACCTGCCCATCCTGGTCCAGTACACCCACACAGGTAACGTGGGCTGGCAGAGGGTGCAGCCTGGCATGGCAGGAGGGTGTCATTGTGAAACCTCTGGCAGGGTGAACCTGGTGAAGCCACAGCCCAGTTGGGCGCCAGACCTATACCCAAGGGCATGGCCAAGCTCTTGGTGGCAAAACCTCTTCCCATGGCCAGGGTAAAGGTCTCCCCTGAGGTCTGGATGCCCAGAGATGACCATGGAATCACATAATGCTTTGGGTTGGAAGAGACCAGTGCCACTCCCTGCCATGGGCAGTGACACCTTCCACTGTCCCAGGGTGCTCCAAGCCCTGTCCAACCTGGGCACTGCCAGGGATCCAGGGGCAGCCACAGCTTCTCTGGGCACCCTGTGCCAGGGCCTCACCGCTCTCACAGGGAAGTTCTTTCCAAATTCCCATCCAAATCTCCTCTTTTCCAGTTTGAAGCCCTTCCCCCTTGTTCTGTCATTCCAGTTCCTGACCAAATTCATTCTGTTGTTTCATTGCCACTGTGYCTGTGCCAGTCCCACTCTAACACTGGCCATTCCCTTCTCTCGTGCCAAGGGGCAGCATCCAAGCAAGGCAACCAGAGGAAACAGAAGAGCCCAGGAAACAGAAGGCATCGTGGCTGTTCCCCTGGATGCCCTCAGCCAGTGTGTAGCCAGAATGGAGACTATGGATTTTCCAGCATGAGTAAGATTCCCTGGGGTTTTACCTCTTTCCTGGGGCCAGAGATCTCAATGGTTTGGGACATCTTCTCTGGGCTTTCTGAATTCTGCCTTCATCTTTGCATACACCAGACACGTGTCAGGCCAGGGCTTATCTCCTTCAATAAGGGAGAAGCTCCAATTTCCCCCCAAACCCTGAAATCGCAGGTCGTGCTGCTGACAGCACCAGGAAGCTAATTGGCAGCCGTGCCGTGGATAACACGAAGGATGAAACGGGTGTAATTAGAGGCAGGGGGGATGTGAGACACTCGCTTGTCACCAAATCCTCCACTAATGAAGACGAGTTGGATCGGACCTCGTCTGGCACTGTCAGAGCTGCAGCTGAATTCACAGAGCCCCGCAGAGGCTCATTAACCCCATCATGCCATGGGAGGAATGGTGCTGCTTTGGGCTGGGTGCTGATGTGGTTCCTTGGTTGCAGATGCTGAGGAGAGCATCCCCTCACCCTCCAGCACCCCRTCCTCCTCTGCCTGGGAGCGCTGCCGTGTCCCCGAAGGTAGGGAAAGAGCTGCTGGCACTTGGTGCAGCTGCATCGAGTTCGTGGTTGGTGCTTCTGCTGAGTCTTTGGGAATTTTATAAAAATTTATGATCTAAAATTAGGCTTGTGAGCACAGGGCCTGACTCATTCTAAGGTGCAAAGGACGAAGCCTGATGTGGCTGTTGGTATAAGTCTCCCACATATTCATTTTTAAGAAGTGTGGGAATTCTATTATCCATGTAGGAAAATTGAGATGAGGAGAGAGGAAGGGTTTTGCCAAAGATTCAGCAGCCAAACAAGGCACCCTGTGTCCCAGTACCTTGACTGCTCCTTTTTGCTCCCCTGCAGCACCTTGTTTTACCCCCAGCACTGTTTCTCCCCAGTGTTAGGAAAAATAATCCACAAACACCAGAGGTTTATGTCTGAAAARGAGACAGAGGAGTCCTGTAACTTTATTCGAATAAAGGGAGAGGCCACTGGACATTTCCATGGGGTCTCTCTCATTGCTCAAGGATGCAGCCTCCCTTTTATCCTAATTTCTCAACCGCATTTCCCTCTCTCTTTCCCCACAGGCTGAGGTACTTCAGAGGTACAGACTGCCCCAATCCTCTAATACAGACCCTCTTCTCATGTGCATCCCCCCGTTTGTATTCTTTGTGTCTCTGTCCTTTTTCTCTAAGTTCAGGGGTTTAGCACTACCTTGGGTCAGTGTGTCAATGGGTGGAATTCCTCTGGAAATTATGCTCCTCCCATTGCTCCCCTCACCTGTCAGTACCTGCCCTTATCCACCAGCAGACCCCAGAGTTTGTTTGTAAAGGCATCTCCCTCTCATTCCTTTCTCCAGGGCCGCTCCAGAGCCTGTCTGCTTCCTCTGCACAAGCCCAGAAATCCATCGAGAGGCTCTTTGCTGCCAGGTATGAGCCAGCCTGGCTTTGCTCTGACCTCAGCACGTGCCTTTCACCCGTGTGGGTCTGCCATGGACCCAGGGAGAGAGGAGGCACCGGGGACAGTGGCTGGAGCTGGCACCAAGCGTGGTGCCAATGTCTGGGGACCAGGGATGGTTTTGGTGGGAGGGAGGGTGGCAGGAGCAGTGCAGAGGTCACGGGCATCTTTTCATCCTCTCACAGGCTGACCCTCAGTAAAACCAGGCTGCTGGTTCGAGCTGCCAAAGGCTTCATGAGTAAATCTCCAAGCAGAGGGAGTGAAGCCAGCTCTGAGAGTGACAATGAGAGCATGGACTACCTGCCTCTGGTGAGCAGCTCCTTCCTGGGCCTTGTTGGGGTTGCGTGCTGACTGCAGGGGCACAGGAGGGGGATCCCCCCAGACCTTCCCCTTGCTGTCTCTGACACCCATGTCCAGTGAGCTGCTCAGAGATGAAGAGCTGTTCCATCCATCCATGCCTTTTTCCTSAGCTACCCCCAAGTGGCTGGTGTGTCAGAGCTTCCCTTTGTGCTCACCATCCCTTGCAGGTGTCCCTGCAGCTGGCCTGTGGTGCCTTTCTCCTAAATCCAGCCTTCTGCGATGCCATCAACATCCCCATGGAGAAGCTGAAGTGGACATCACCCTTTGCCTGCCACCGCCTGTCCCTCAGCCCCTCCGGCTCCTACAGCTGCAAGAAGAGCAGTCCCTCCACGGAGCACAGAAACCAGAGCTTCAGCCAGCAGCTGCTGGTGCCCAGYGGGCACGGGAAGGGTCCCAGCACCRCAGATGTTGCAGTCCTGGAGGACACGGGCCGCCCTCGGCACCTGTCGGGCAGTGCAGCCGAGAGCATCTCCAGAGCCCTGAGAGCCGAGCAGGACCTGTCCCCTCCGGCCATCACCATCCGCCGCTTCTCCTCCCCGGCCAAGGGCCAAGACAGCCCCGAGCTGCAGGCTGTGCTGCTGGACGTGGAGCTGCAGCAGCAGGCACAGCCCGMGGGGATGCTGTGGGCCACGGCCGTGGCGCTGGCCTGGCTGGAGCACAGCTCCGCTTCCTACTTCATCGAGTGGGAGCTGGTGGCTGCCAAAGCCAGCCGGTGGCTGAGTGGGCAGGACTTYCCGGAGGGATCCAGCCTGGCCACGGTGAAAGCAGCAGCTCAGCAGCTCTTCGTGCTGCTCCGGCACTGGGATGAAAACCTGGAGTTCAACCTGCTGTGCTACAACCCGGGCAGTGTGTAGAGARGAGGAGGAGGAGGAGGGWGGTTTGGGTGGATTAGTGAGGGCACAGGAGCAAGGATCCATCCTTAAGGAAATGCCTCCAAAGAGCTCCACTCCTCTGCTGCAGGGATGTGTGTGTTTATAGAGCAAACCCTGCAAACAGAGCAGTCTGGGCAAAATCCTGCACTCAGCAGTYGGGATTTTGGCCTGGGAGGGAACCTACCATTGCCTGCAGTTGTTGCTTTTTATTTTCAACTGGAGCAGCACTTCCAGCTACAGCAGTTCCCTCTGATCTTGGTTTCTTCTGATTCCCAGCCCAATTTCCAGAGCAGATCTTGTGGCCTGCTCCACTTGCCCTGTCCTTGCTTAGGTGCCTCTTTGCAGCCCTGAATCACTGSCAGGCCCCTGCTGCAGCCCCTCAGCCCCAAATCCCTGCTTTCCTGAGGCTCCTGCCTGCCTCCTGCCATCTCAGACAGCTTTCAGAGAAGGAAGAGCTCTGAACACGTGCTCGTCTCATGGATCAAAGGGAATCARGGCTGGGAGTGACCATGTGAAGAGCAGCCCTGCTGTCACAGCCGGGAGGATCGAGCCCAGCCACACACGAACAAGCCGGGCCAGGTGGAGGCTGGAACCAAACCCCATCACATCCACACGGTGCTGGGCTCCCTCAGCCCCTCTGCAATCCCAGAAGGAGTTTGTGAGATCCCTCGCAGCCAACGTGTGCCTTTGGAATTTCCCAGGCAGAGCCAGGGCACCCAGGATTGAAGGATCAAGTGCCTCTGGAGGGAGTTGCCCGCCGTCTCCAGCGTGGCTGCGATGGCCCTGGAGCCCATCCAGAGCCCACTGCCTTCGTTCCCTCCCTTGGCATGTAGCAGCCTTGCCCTGTGCCAGCAGGCTTCTGTCTCATGTCTGTGTGTCTGGGGGTAAGACAGGGGAGCAAATCACTGCTGGGAACCATGAGCACCCCTCTGCTCTGATGTCACCTCTCCAAGGTCTCGAGGACCATCCCTCCTGTCTCTGCTGTGGTTTTACCTCTCTTGGGTCTCCAGCAGCTTCCCTCTGGTCTCAGCTCTCAGTGTCACCCCTCTGGGGTCCCCAGGATCATCCCTCCTGTCTCTGCTCGGGTTTTACCTCTCTGGGGTCCCCAGAACCATCCCTCTGGTCTCTGCTCTCAGTGTCACCCCTCTGGGGTCCCCAGGACCATCCCTCTGGTCTCTGCTCTCAGTGTCACCCCTCTGGGGTCCCCAGGATCATCCCTCCTGTCTCTGCTCGGGTTTTACCTCTCTGGGGTCCCCAGAACCATCCCTCTGGTCTCTGCTCTCAGTGTCACCCCTCTGGGCTCCCCAGAACCTCGAGCATCCCTCCAGTCTCTGCTTTGACGTCACCTCTCCGAGGTCCCCAGAACCATGGGCATCTCTCTGGTCTTTCACCTGGTGCCACCTCTGCAGARTCCCCAGGAGCACAAGCACCCTGTGCCCTGGTGTCACCCCTCGGTGGCTCTGCTGTGGCAGTGCTYGGTGGCACTGCAGGTTTGCTGTCCGGGTGTCTCTGCGCGGTCACGTTTCTCTGTTGTTGCAGAAGTGGTGTTGTCCCAGTAAATCACAGCCTGCTCTGCTTCCCGGTGTGAGTCCTGTGTTTTGGGGTTGGTTCTTGGTGGGTTTCCCTGAGGCCACCCCACCTGGCTGGAGTGTTGTGTAAATATCCCCAAATATATATAAAAATCCCCAAAAATATCCCCAAAACCCCAGTGTAATTTGGTGTGTGAGTTTAGCTCTGGGTTTCAGAGGGGATAAGGAGCTCCCTTCAGGTTTCGGGGAGCTGTGGTTTGCAAACAGCACTTGGTAAGCTGATGGATCCAGGATTTTAAAAACCAGGGGAAATTTGGTTTAATTCTCCTCTGAGGTGGAGATGGAGCTGAGAAATCCTTCCACCGTCTGTCTCTCAACAATTTCACCTGTCACCTTGGTCAGTGGAAGGAAACAGAAATCCTGCCTTCATCCCATACCTTCCTTAATTAGCGTTGTAATTACAGGTATTARTAAAGCAGCCATTGTGTTTTCCAGTCCAAAGCAGGACGTGGGAGCTCTGCCATCCCTGATTTTCCCCTCAGCGAGCAAGAACCCACTCCGCCGTCCTCCTGCTTTTGGTGACCTCTCTGTATGTACATACATCGCAAAAAGGAGACACTTTTGGCCCAATTTCCTCCCTCTGGACTCCATCTCGGGGGTTGGAGCGGCTCTCCCAAGGAGGGGGATGGTTTCTCCAGCCTCAGCACCCCCATCACCCCAGGGGATTTTCACCCCATTAAGTCACCTCTGAAGGAAGGGCGCTCCGGTGCTGTTGCCGGGGTGACCGCAAGTGCCTTATTAAGAGAAATTAGTTTGAATACAGTTGTCAGCTGCAGCTTAATAAATAACCCCSTTTATGCTGGGTAAATAAATATTCGCACGCAGCGCCTGCACGGAGTGGAAGAGACTCCCCAGCCCGGGCAGCCGGGTGGCAAGGGGCGTTTCGGGGAGAGAACTGGCCAAATTGGGGTTATGGCAGAGCCCCACAGAGACCCCTCCGTGTCCTCCCCGTCCCSATACACCCGCGGTGGGGAGATTTTGCTGCCGAACTTCCCTCCTGCCGGGGCCGCGGCTCCTCCTCCGCAGGGGCTCATTAGCCGGGAATCGGAGGAGCCTTTTCGTGCTTTGAAGGGTTATGAAACCTGAGGGAGAGGGGGAGGACGGGAGAGCTTAAAAAAGAGCCGTCGTGTCCCCCCCCCCCCCCCCGCCCCACAACCCAGCCAAAGGAAGGAAAAGGGCTGGCAGCCGTTCCAGCACAGATTGCGCCTCTGCCCCCGTCCCCCGCCAACCCGCCGCCGACGGGCGATGCCGCGGGGTGGAGAACTTTRCTGGAAAACGACATTTTAAACAGATTTTGCCTTGTTTTGTGAGCTTGTGTCCCAGTGCTGTGAGGAGAGTGGGGGGCAGAGGCCACGCTGCGGCCGCGCTCCCCCGGCAGCACCCGCAGCGATCCAGGGGATGCTCCAGGTGCTTTTAGCTCCAAACAGATGCAAAATCCACCTGCGATGCTGGGGAGGGGGTCTGAGCCCACCAAACAAAGCCTCACCCCCAAAACCTGTACCAGGGAGCCGCGTGGGGCTGTCTTGTGTTAACTACAAAGCAGTTTTGCCTCGGGGATGATTTTCCCTTTGGTTTGGCCCATCCCAGGACCCCGGGCATGCCGGCGGGGGATGCAGCCGGTTGGTGCCGTGGGCTCCATCACTCCTGAAATAGAGCTCAGGGGCAGCTTTTGGGTGTCGGAGGCATCTGAGTGAAGTCATGTGGATGTTATGCAAGACTTGATGATAGGTTGTAAACAGCTATTAAAGTGATTGACAGGCCCAGGACGAAGTTTTGAGGGGGGGGGGGAAGAAAGGGGAAAGATGAGTAATAATGATTAAAATAATTATCAAATCGAGACGTTCTTTAAATTGGGGGAAAGTTTTGTGAGGAGGGAGGAAGGTGAAGAAATCACGTTTGAGCGCTTCCCTGAGCTGGGGGTTGGGAGGATGGGGCAGATATTGAGCGCATAAAGTTTGGAAAGGAGGGTTTTGCTTCCTCAAAAGCAGCTAAAAAGGAATTCCAGCAGAAATGTGGTGGATTTGGGCTCACTGAGTGTCTCTGGGTGCTGGCACCCCCAAAACCCAARGGCTGAGCAGCCCAAGGAGAGCAGCCCCGAGTTAATTAGAAGAAACAAGCAGATTATGGGGAAGACAGCTTCTATTTATATATAAATACTCCAGTAATCAGCAGTGAAGGGCAAGGGAAATCCAATAGAAATATGCGACTGTTTAAGAAGCTTTTTGAGCAAAACGTTACACAATCGGTTGCATTTGCCTGGATCTCGCTCCAAGTCCCAAGAAATTGAGGGAGAAAAAAAGGTGACCCTGAGCAGAAGGAAGGAGAAGGGATTTCTAAAGGCTTCTGCCCATCAGATAAGGGGGAAATGCAGATCCTAAGGGTGCCAGCAGCTCGCTTCGACCCCAAAGCYCCCAGCTTTGCAGCCAGAACCAGCGATCTCCACACCTCAAAATCCTGGGGGTTCACAGGGAAATGCAGTCACGYACAGGTGGATTTTGCTTGGAAAGAGACGCCTGGAGCTCCGCTGCRTTCCCGGGGCGGGCTGTCAGTGGGTGCTGACACGGAGCAGGAATAGCTGCCGGCCGCCCCGCCGTTTCGCACCCGCCCTCGCTGCCTCCCGCGGCTCTGCTTCACCCCAGCACAGCACAGACTTCGGGGGTCCCACTCRTGCCCTTTGCTGAGAATCACCTGAAGAATGGTTTTAGCGTTTGGGTGGTCACCTTGGGGCTGGGAGCTCTCTGAGTCCCTGGGGTTTGTGTCCTTTTGGGTTGTTTCCCCTGCCAGGGCAGCTGCGCTGAGATTTTTGTGATTTGTTTATCCTGAAGGCAATAAAAGCCTGAGGATGAGGTTTAGGGGGTGTCTCAGAGGAGGGATGGGTGCATTCCTGGGRTATCTGACCCCTCCAGTGAGCTGGTTATTCCAGTGTCCTGCTTTTGGGATGGCTGCTGTCCCCATACAATCCTTCCCCATATAAAGAAGGAGGATGGAGATTTKTCCCCTTGTCTGCAAGGAGCCAGCATCACTGCCCAAGGGTCACTGGTGCGTTTGCCTCAGCTCTGGGTGCACCTGTGCCTTTGCAGTGTGGGTTTTGGGGGTTGTGTTTAAATCAGGAGTATCACCCCCTCTTGTGCCACGACTTTTCCTGGTTTTTTTTTTCTTTTCTGTGCCACCTGTAAAGTCACCTTTGCATTGGGAAGTTTCTGCTGGGCTGCAATGCACGTGAGTCCTGCAGGTTCTTGTCCCCTCCTTGTGCAGCTTCTTGGGGGTCCCTTGTAATTGTTGAAATCATTTAATCTTCTCAAGACACAGATATGATATTGCTCACGTTTAAAAAGCCAAGCTAGAGGTCCGTGGGCTTCTCCGATCATTAAATTAGAGGATTTATTGGCTTTTTGCTGTGGTTTTCAATCCTTCCTATGCACAAGGCAGRAAAACAAGGGGTGTGAGTAGTGAGAACATGTGGGTTTGTGGGGTGGGAAAGATCTGGGGTCAAAACTTCACCCCCAAAGCAGGGGGCATCTGAAATGGAATGGAACCCCATAAAGAGTGCAAATCCCTTGGGAGAGGTGTCCTGGTYAGTGTTGTAGGTTCTTACAACCCTCTGTCACCACGTGCTTATTGACAGCTATGGAGATGAGCCAGATCCAGCACCACAGCGGGCAGGAACAGCTGTTTTAGGGCACGAAGAGAGCGAGCTGCCCTGAGCAAAAGCAGCCGGGGGTTGGCCAAAGGCACCCCTGGGTGCTGGTGTGGTGCTGGTTTAAAGGCAGTGCCTTTCCCCCGGGGTGAGAACTGGGACCTGTGTGTATCCCTGYGAGCAGGAGCTGCTGCTCCCCTGTCCAAACCCTGCAAGACTCTTCCCCGGCATCTGCTCGCTTAAAAGGCTTTTAAAAACCGTCTTCCCCTGGGGTAACCCAAATTCCAGGTCTGGGAGCGGCAGCAGGCGAGTGCAGGATGCCACAGGGTTGGTGCCAGGCTGCTCGCTGGCTTTGGGGCTCTGGCAGCCTTTCCACAGCTGTTACGGGCTGAATTCCTGCTGGTTTCGGTCTCTCCTACAAGGATGGCGCAGGGATGGGGTCAGTCCTGCYGCAGGGCTTTGTGTCACCTCCTTCAGGGGTGGCTGCACCACGCCCCGCTCCAGACCCCACGGGATTCCCGTGTGGGACACGGGCTCTGGCCGCCGATCCCAACCCAGGGCGTGCCTTCGGGGCCGCGGTTCCTGCTCACTTTTCCTTTTTCCTTGAGGCTGCTGCCGCTTATGCAAGMGCCGGGAGCCTTGTGTAACAGAGCCGCGGGGCTGGGGCGAGGCACCCGCCGGCATCCGCACGCCCGGAGCATCCCCGGCCGGGCTCTCCCTCCGGAGCATCCCCCGCTGTTCGCTTTCCCGGCCCTCAGGATTGTAGGATGGATGCTTTGGGCTCTCGTGCTTTGTTTGCTCCTGGGTGGAGCGGAGATCCCGGATCCCMGTTGGGAATTAAACCGGGAATGCGGATACACCTGGAATGGGCTGWCAGGGATCTGTGCCGAGCAGGGGTGATGGGATGGGGGTTTCTGCTCACTTTCTGCTCCCCAATGGCCCGGAAAGACCTGTCCCGTCCCGGAGGGTCTGTGTTGGGTCATGGCTCCCCCAGCCCGGCCTCAGCCTTCCCTTGCCCCCGAGGTGCAAAGTGATTTTCTGTATCAAACCCCATTTTTTGCTGCTCTTGGGGTGCCCCCCAGCTCCCTCCTCATTCCCGCTTGCCAGCACCCGCWGCCGATCTGGGGCCGAACCTGTTGCTATGGAAACTGGTTATGGATGCTGAGGATGCTGCCAGGGGCTCATCCTGATCCTGCCTTTTGCCTTTCCTCRCCCTGCGGCGCAGGGATGGAGCATTAACCCGGTGTGAGGCTGGGATCAGCCCCACCCAGAGAATTCCGGGAGGTCAAAYCCCGGGGGGTGGAGGTTAAACCCAGCTATGAGGTTTTCTACCCCCTTGTGTTTGTCCAGATCCGGTGGGAATAACCCCAGGGCAGCTTTCCTAAGGCATCTCCTCCAAAATCAGCCATCTCTTGCTGTTTTCCATCCCTCTGGGGATGCTGTGGCTCGGGAAGGGCTGGGGCTGGATTGCCCCGGGGTGGGAACTGTCTCATCCCAGCTCCACCAGCACCCACCCCCTCTCCAATGTCCTGTCCCGGGATGAGGCTTCACCCCGCCCTGGGCAGGGTCTGCTCCGTGCCKGCTTCCCTTGGCTGGGACCGATGGGAATTGGTGTTTCATGTTTAAAATGATGCTAAGCGGAGAAAATACTAATTAATTAGAGCTAGCTGGAAAATCCCAAGTGCTTCCTTGCCGTGGCATCAGCGAGAACCTCCTGTGCGTGTGTTCCCCCCCTCCAAAAATAAGTATTTTAAAAAACACTTTAAATACATCAAAGGTTCCCAGGCCTGGCTTTTGTGGGATATCGGTGTGTCCAGCCCTTGTGGCACCATCAGGAATTCGGGGGGCTGGAAGAGGCTGCTGTGGGTGGAGCCCCACCACGTGGCTCTTAGTCATGGAGTATTTATTTATATTTGTGCAGGTTTGGAGCAAAAATGGGAAACAGGAGTTGGGGAGGGGGGGACACAAACAGGCTGCACCGGCTGCCCGGGCTGAGTCAGAGCTGGATCAGCCCCATCTCCACACCCGTGACTCACCGCCGGGTATTTCGGAGTCTGGTGTCACATGGCCTGTTTGGGGGGTTATTTTTGTGGTTTGGTTATTTTCCTTTATTTTCTTKTATTCCCCCCCACCCTGGCAAGGGGCTGATGCTTGGAGCCGTGCACACAAAGCCCCGGGGACTCGGGGAGATGTTCCCAGCAGCCACTTTGCTCCCCTTTCCCCATGGGAAAGTGTGAGCAGGGTGGGATCCCTGCAAAGGAAAGGGCTCGTGCGGGCGTTGCATGTATTTCTGCAAAAATTATATATATAATATTGTATGTATTATATAATGCCATCTATATTATATAATATTATATCGTATTATGTAATGTAATACTATATATATTAATAATTGAGGTGTTGTGGCATGGAGTGGAGCCCAAATTCCTCCGGTTTCCTTCATATTCCTTTGTGTTCCTGGCRTTGCATCACCAACAGGAATTTAACAGGGCAGTTGCTATCACAGGCACATCCTGCTGGAACTCAGGGGAGGAATTGTCTTGGAAAAAAATTTATGACAGGGAACCTTCTTCCAAAGCCAGCGATGCTGGGAACTGGGGCAGCCCTTGAGAAGGCAGCGGCCATTCTCACCTGCCCACTGAGGGTCTGAAAATACCCAAATGTGGGGCAGCACAGACATCCCAACCTCCCCAAAAATATCATCCCCCTCCAAACACTGACTTATTTCTCTGGGAAGGCTTTGGCCGGGTGACAGAGCCTGGTGCTGTTGTCAGGTTTGGGTTTCATTTGAGCATCTGCTGCTGCATTTGGCTCCGGCTGGAGCTTCTCTCGTTTTCTGGGCGAAGTGTCTCCCACTTGTTATGGTCATGCAACAGTTTGACACCTGGAGCGGTGTGTAAATGAAGATGTCTGATGTTTCCCTCCTAAGTGGAAACGGCTCTTTAGAATATCCTAGAAAATTTTAACTCCAGGCTAAATGAAAATGAGGAGCCTGGGGAGGCAGGCAGCTCCACTCCCAGGCTCCCCGAGGCAGCAGCAGCAGGGAATTTGGGATTTTCTTACAGAATATTCCCAAGGTAGGGAATGCCACATCATGGGAGTGTCTTCTTGACCCCTCCATGAAATTCCTGGTGAGCCTGGAAGGATGGGAACGTGGGGCAGCATTTCCTTGTCCTCTGGAGAGGTTTACATTGTGGCAGGACACCCAAAATTCCTGCTGGTGCTCAGCACAAATCYGGGCAGCTGAGTGGCTTGACCAGATTTGGGAAAAGTGCCCCTATTCCCTGTGGGGCCCTGGGGTGGGGATGCCCCTGGAGGCACCAACAGAGCTCAGGGATAACCCTTCTCTGCCCTGGTTCCCCCCAGTTTTGCTCCCTCTGTGGATTTTATGTATTGCTTCCCCCCGGTTTTAGATTTTTGGGTGCCAAAGGTTGTCCAAATGTCCTGCCTGAATAAATCAGGCGGGATCACAGAGCCTCAGTGGCCTCTAGTGGCTGTGGGACACAGATCCCAGGGAAGGGGGACCCACAGCCCCCCAGAGCCCTCCAGACAAGCAACACTCGGGGTCCATCCCACCAAAAGCCACTCTTCCCATGGAAAGACCCAAATGCAAAGGCAAAACCCCCCCAAAAAAACTCCAAGGCCATGATTGATGGGGGAGCATCCAGCAGGATGGTGCTGCATCCCAAATCCCTCTTGGCCAGCCCATTCCCTGGCAGGGATTTCGGRCAGCCTTTCTCATTCCTGTGTTACAAAACAGGGGGGGAAAGAGCTTTTAAGGAGGGTAAAATTTGTTTCACCRCTTTTCCCATTTTTCATTTTTCAGAAGCATATTTTCTGTCTAATGTCACAATATGAAACACGAACCCCACGCGGTGAAAACAGCCAAGAGAATGGATCAAAAAGGGTTTGATACCATTAAAATGACCATTTCTGTGTCTTCTCCACCAAAGGTCACTAAAGCTGCTTCCTTCTGAGTAATTGTGATTTTTCAACAAGGGGAGAGGGAAGAACTGACCCATTTTATTCCCCAAACCCACGGTGTTGGGGGGCAGGATGGAGTGCTCCCCTCTGCAGCCCATGCTGTCCCTCCTCGCTCCCCCCCATGATAAATAAATTACTTTAGGAGTGCTGGCCTAGTTTAACATGCCCTAGTTTTGATGGAGGAGGGGAAAGAAAAAAAAAAAAAAAAGAGAATATTTATTTTGGGCAGTTGCTACATGGGCGTCCTTTTGGGAAGAGCTTTGGGGGACTCACCCACTCGCCCTGCTCTGCTTTGCCCTGGCTGCAACACACTGCCCTGGATTTTGGGGATTTTTTTCTGTGAGTTATTGCCCAGGTGATATGGGAAATGGGTGATGGGGACACTGATCCAGCCCCAAAGTGGGTGTCCATTGCTCTGAGTTCCCCAGGATTGGTGTCATCCTGGGGGGTTTCCAGGGGCTGATGCCTTAAACCTGTGGAAAATGGGCAGCTTTAGAGGGGAATAAAAACACACCCTGGCTCTTGGTGAAACGGGTCAGGACTTTGCTGCAGGAGCAGCTGTGTTAGCACCTTCCCCCAGTGCCAAAATCCCTGGGAAAATGGGATTGAAGGGTGTGTTTGGGCATGGCAGTGGGATTTTGTGGGTGTCTCTGGGACCTTTGCACCTCACTCGTCCCTCTCGCACTCTGCTCTTCCAAAGGTGCCAAGTTTCCTCTGGTAAATAAACCTGCAAATGGCTCTTTTCTATACATTTTATTTTTTCTTCCTTTTTTTTTCCCCACCCCTGCCAAAACAAGCAGCCCATATGGGCAGGGTTGGGTGGGGATTTTTGCTGTTTCCATGGGGATTTGGCTCTGGAGCTGCTGGGTGCTGGCTCCCAGGGTTTGGTTCGGGGTTTTGTTTTTTTTTTTTTTTTTCTCTCTGATCGCTGTAACCGGAGTGTGGTGATGGCACCAGGCTCCCTTCCCGGCTCCAGCATCTCCCAGCCAAGGTCACCGGGGAGACCGTAGGCAGCCGACGCCTGCGTTGGGCCATCTGTTAAATAATGTATGCAATAAACTCYTGCCCCGGGGCCAGCTTAATCCTTAAATCCTCCTTCAGAATATCATCTCCCGGCGGTGCGGGATGCCCAGCTCGCTCTCTTGGGCACGTCTTTCTCCACCCTCCCCRGCGCATCCCTCTCTGCTCGCCCCTCCATCCCGCATCCTCCCGTACGCGAGCGAGCCGGGCTCTCCTGCTCCATTATTTATGTGCCGTGCATGAAAGATGCATATAAAAGAGCGGTTTATAATTTAGCAGAATCTCCTCTTCTTTCAGCCTCCCTTCCCCCTCAGGCTTTCTCTGGTTCATTCCCGGCTTCTCCTGGGTGTCCAGGAGTTTTTCTGGGGGGGCTCCCGGGGCTGTGTCTGRGCTCCATCCTCACAGCACCCACGCGTGGGTCCGGCTTTCAGGGTGGTCTAAATCCTCAGAGGTCTTTTGATGTATGGGAAAAAGTGGAAATTGGGTTTGGCAGGCCCATAGCTCAGGGTTTTATGCAAAAAAGGGGCTTTTTGGTAAACTTAATTAACCCAGTGCTGCATCCAGCCCAGTGTCTAACGAGCTCCCAAGTGCTGCCTCCTTGGCACATGTGGGATGTTTTTCTCCTCTCTGGCTGTGTGTGCTCTCCCAAAGCCCTGGCCTTGCCCCCAGATGCTTGTTGGGGCAAAAAACATTACTTTTGGGGAAAAAAATCCCTTCTGAGGCCCATCTCAAGCTTTGGAGGTGCAGCACATTCCCCAGCACAGAAATTCCTGTGGGGCCAAAACTGCGTGTGCCAAGTCCAACCCGCACAGCTGAGACCCCAGAGCTGAACTTGCTGGGGAAAAAATGATATTAATTGGGGATTTTTCAAGGGAGCAATTTAGCAAAGCTCCTCATCCTATCCTGGATGTGGGAGAGTCTGTGTGGGTTAAAAATAGAGTGATAAATAGCAAAGGTGGTGGGGAAAGGAGCATTATGCAGATTTCACACCCCAAAAATGGGGTACCARCTCCCCATGGCACCCCAAATTAATCACCTGCCCCCCCAGGTCATCCTGTCCAAATCCCAGCTCAGCAGCATCCTGGTTTTGTTGAAACATTTGGTTTTCTTTGCAGTAAAATCCCATCCCCAGACCTGTTTCCCATCCGTGATTATATTCCTGTTCCCTGGGCACAAAGGTTGGCTCGTACCCTCAGTGGTGTGGGCAGAAGGGATAATGGTCTTTTTTAACACCAGGATTTGGGGTTTGGGGAGGGGAGAATTATTGGAATGAAAATCCCCATTTTCCACAGGTTTTCCCATCAGTGGAGGGAAAAGCCACCTTTTTTTCCCCATCCCCAACAGCCGCTTTCAGGACCCAACATTGAATTTTCCCATTAAATTTGCACCCCTGAAGCATTTTCTCATCAAACAAAAARAATCCCACAAATAAATAATAATTATTTAACATGAGCAGGGGTCCATTCCAGAGAGTGGTGAGGTTTTYCTTAATTATTTTGGGATTATTTGGGTGGACGGGGAGGGGATGCTCATGGCGCTGGGCCCCGGCAGCCCAGGGGAAAACACGGCAGATCCGCATTTATAATTTTTTTTATCTGTTTTCTTTCATTTTCCTTTTTATTCGGACATTGCAGAAATAGCCCTGTGTAGTGGATAAAAGTGCAACATACACAATATTTAAGAAAAGGAGGAAAGAAAAACCTGCCTTGAGGTCTGTCAGTCAATCGCAAACAGAAACAAGAACCAAGCCCAGGCGCCAGAGGCGCTTTTTGTTCCCCCCCATTTTTTTTTCCCCTTTTTTTTTATGCACGTCATGCAAAATAGTTAAAAAGAAAGATTAGAAAAGAGAAGTCAGAGAAAACCCCACGAGAGATCGACCGAGCCCTAGAAAGAGCAGAAAGCTCCGAGTGCTGCTCGTCTCGGGGAGGGAATCGCTGCCCTCCAGCATTTCCAAGTGTTTGGCACTCTTGTGATTACATTAAATAATTTCTTTTATATATATATTTTAATACAGTCTATTAAAGAGAGGAAACGGCCACAATATAAGAAAAAAAAACCAAAAAAAACCAAGATCACTCACACTACAGACTGCATGGTAGTTAGAAAAGCTGAGCATCCCCCCCACCCCCCCGTACATATAAAATCTGTCCCTTTGCTCACAGCAACCAAGAAGTACAAGCATTAAAAAATAAACCAGCAATTCTTCCTCCAGGCCTTTCCTTTATAAAAGTTTTGGTTTTCCCCCTCGAGAACCTTAAAACGTGACTAAAATTAAATATATATATCTATTTTATATAATTTCCCAACATCCAAAGACATCAACATTAAAAAAAAAAAAAAAAGAAAACCTCATAGGGAAGGGGATAGCGTGGTACATCCAAGTGCACGGATTCATTTTTGCAAGATTAAATAATGTAAACAAGGTGCCCGCTGGGAACAGCCCTGGCCGGGGGGAGACCCCAGGGGCTGTTCCCCCCCACCATTTCCCGCTGCTCCCTTTCCTCTTACCCCCCGATCTAGCGCGGCACAAGGTTCATCAGCCCGACAAAAGCGATCCCGAGTCATTCGGAGCCGCGGCGTGACTCGTGCGTCCGTCCCTCGGGTTGTGGGGGGGTTGAAGCGAGTGACTATTTTCCCGATTATAGCTATACATTTTTTAATTTACTATGATTTTTTAATTGACGGCTGGGCTCTGGCTCGCTCGCCGCCCTCCCCTCCGCGCGTCTCCGGAGGGCAGGACGTGCCGCGGTGCCGTGGGACTGCAGGCGGGCGCGGACGGCGTTCCCGGGGCTCCGCCGGTTCGCTGCGGTGCTGGGGGGTTATTTTTTGCCGATCACCTGTGCCATTGTAAACCGACCCACCCCGGGCTTCAGCTCAGCGTCCCCAGGGAGGCTTTAAACACCGGGAGGGGCCTTTTCGGAGAGGTTTTGCAGCACATCGTCAATTCTATCATCTTCAATRACCACTGGAAAGCAGAAAGAAACAGAACCGCGATGAATTTGCTGCCGCCGTGCTCCCCTCGCCCAAGGTCACCTCGGGGGGAGGGGKGGTTTGGAGGGGTCCCGCACCCCTGGTGTGGCTGCTGGCAAAGCCACACGGTGCCCGACACCCTTCAGGGCACCGGGGCCACCGTGTCCCGTCCCCAGGGAGGGTCCCCAGTATCSCACTCCCCGGCACTGGTGCMSYGTSCCTGGGGAWACCCGGCACGGGGAATGTCCCCRAGGAGGGTCCCCTCACCTCTGCGCCCAGGGCATGGCCCCAGGGAACGATGCCCCGTCCCTGAGGAAGGTCCCTGCTGCCCTGTACCCCGGTGAAGTGCCCAGGGCACCGTGTCCTGTCCCCAGGGGAGGTCCGTGCTACCCAACACCCTGGGGACAGTCCTTGGGACGTGCTGCCTGACATCCTGCAGGGAGTCTGAGACACCATGCCCCGTCCCCGGGGATGCTTCCCGGTGCCCTGCACCCCCGAAAGGTGCTCGATGCCCCATCCTGGGGAAGATCCCCGGAATACCATGCCCAACATGCCTCAGGCAGCCCGGCGCACCATAGCCTGTCCCTGAGGACGGTCCCCAGTGCCCCGCATCCCTGGAGAAGGTCCTCGGGACACGATGCCCGACATCCCTCAGAGAGCCCGGTCATCACGCCCCGTCCCTCGGGATGGTCCCCGGTGTCGGGAAGTTCCCCGGTACACGATGCCCGATACCCCGCGGGACACCCGCTGCATCCCGCCCCRTCCCTGGGGCCGTGCCCCGCATCCCGGGCAGCTCCCGGTGCGCCCCGCTCCCTCCGGCACCCACCTCTCTTGCTGCGGCCGATCTGCCCCAGCTTGGGCGGCCGCTTGCCCTGCCCGCCGGCCAGGAGCCCGTCGCCGCCGCGCAGGCGAACGGGGAAGGGCAGCTGCCCCACGGCCGCGTCCCCCGCCAGCTGCCCCTCGCCGTAGGGCGGCCCCTCCGACATGGGGGCGGCGGGGGGGGACCCGCCGCCGCCGCCGCCCCCCGACAGCCTCCCGGG
>NW_026624054.1:90992-104540 GCF_030028575.1 Malurus melanocephalus
GGAGCGGGAGGCGGGACCGGGCGGGGCGGGGCGGGACCGGCTCGGCCCCCGGCACCGGCGGCGGCACCGCCCCGGCGGGCTGATCCCGCACCCCGGGGATCCCCGGGACTGCCCCGCCGCCTGCCCCGCAGCGYCCGCGGGGAGCGCGGAGCATCCTCAAGGAGCCCGGACCTGCCCCGCAGGCTCCCCGCGGAGCACGGAGCTGTCCCGGAGCATCCTCCGGGTGTCCCACGGCATCCCCGGAGATCCCAGAGCTGCCTAACAGACCCCTCCGTGGAGCACGGAGCTGCCCCGTTTCATCCTCAGGATGCCCCAGCCTACCCCTCAGCATCCCTGGGGAGCCCAGAGCTGCCCTACAAGAGCCCTCAGTGAGCTTAGGCAGCCCCACAGCATTTTTGGGGAGCCCAGAGCTGCCCCATAGCTGCATCTGGGGAGCCTAGGCTACCCACAGACACGTCAGGGAGGTCAGAGTTGCCATTCCTGGAAAGCTGGAACTATCCCCACCACAGCCCTGGGGAGCCCAGGGTCTGYTCCCAGGAACAGTGGGCACAGCCCTACACATGCCCTGCACAGCCCAGCAGAAATGAGCCATCTCAAAGCCTCTGACACTCTGTGGGGCACTGCACTGTGGGGAGACAGTCTGGGTGAGCTTGGCTGTGGGGCCCCAGGACCCATCCCTGCACCAGCCTTTCCTGGGGGACTGCAGGAGGACTTGCAGCTCACTGTGAGCTTTCCATGGGGTTTTCCATGMAGCGTTGCCACAGCATGGTGGGTCACTGGGGTTATTGCTGGTAAAGTGGGTGATARGAAGGTTGGGATAACATTTTGGGACAGACCACAGCTATGTTGGGTGCATCCATGGTGCATCTCCTGGAAAGCGGAGCGGGGTTTCAGGAGCAACAAGCAGCAAAAAACCTGTTTGTGCAAGGCTAAAAACCTGTTTGTGCAAAGCTAAGTTCCAGGATTTCTCTGGAATCAGGAGCCTGGCTCATTTTGGGGCCAGGCAGGATTTGGGGCACACGAAGGACAGGGTGCCTGTTGGTGCCAGGGTTGGGGTGTGCTGTCCCGAGGCTGCTCCCATCCCCAAACCCCTYGTTCACTGAAATCCTCAGCTCCCAGAGCTGCACAAGCCCCTCTCCCCTCACCCCCGCCCGCCCCCGAGCTGTCAGCTCCTTACATAAGGTTGCGGCTACGCCCGAGATATCACACGGAAAGCTTGGAAACAGGAGGCGAAGGGTAATGGGGAAGCACAGCCCCTCCAAGGCGTATTTTTAGGCTTTGCCTGATGCTCCATTCCCGGGCAAAACGCCGAGGYTCGAGGCTGTGTCCTGCACTGATCTGAGGGGGATTGACCTCCCCGCTGTCCCCAGTGACAGGACAAAGCTKTTTGTGGGGGTTGGTCCCCCCGGGAGGAGGGACACCTCTTCCAGCAGCTGGGATTCTGTTGTTTCAATCTGTATTCTGGGTTTTCCAGCTGTAGTGTGCTTTTTGAGCCGTGTTCCAGCTCTTCCCTCTGGGATTCTGTTTCGCAGGCTGCCTCCCCTGGCAGGCAGCCACCGCCATCTACAGCTGGCAGGATGTGACCCTTTCCCAGCACTGGGACAACCAGGGACCTGCTCCTCCTCCTCCAAATCCAGCTGTGGATTTGTGCCACGCAGCTAGAATGGCCTTCGGACACTGCCCGGCTGTTCAGGTTAATATTTAATGAGGAAAGAACCCATTTTCTCTGCTAAATTCAGKTTTTTTTAAATGCCAGTTGATAGGAATGTTTCTTTTTAAACATGCCTGGGGGATGTGAACAGCTCTGCCTGCCCACAGGCATCGATGGAGCAGGGGCCTCTCCCCAGTGCCCAGGGGATGCCTCAGTCCCTGGTTTTCAACTGTTCCTACTTGAGGYGCCCTGGTCCCCCAGGAATGTTTCTCTAATTGCCCTCCCCTGCAAATGTTAATTGCAGCAGCACTGTGGGTCCATTAACCCTCTCGGGTGCATAAGGGATTTATGGCAAAATGGGAGTGTCAGGGAAGGGGGTTTTCCCTTTGTCAGTTTGGAGATTTGGTACCACCTGTGTCACAAGGCGACAGTGCTGACTGTCACGTCCAGTGCGAGGGGGGACAGGATCCCCCCTCAGCCAACCTCTGTCACAGCTTGGGGTGATCCAGGCTCACCTCAGGGWGCACAAACCTCATCACCCCCATGGAGTAATCCGACACAGACACGCTTTTCATCCTATTTTATTACTTGACCCCAGTTTTCTACCCCAGCCCAAGCCAAGCACAGCCATGAGCCACAGCATTCTCCCATCCCCATCCTCACGTCCTGGTGTGACAAACCCATTTCAGGGGGGAATCACAGAATTACCCGTGTTCACTCCCCCCAGTACGAGCTCTCCGACAGCCCCTCCTGCTCTGTTGGGCCTTGCAGCCCTCTGACASCATCACAGGAATTCTGCAGCCTCTGAGAATCCTTAATGGATTTTGGTTTTATTTTCCCCATGTTTTTATCAGCTGGGTAAGGGGCTCTGCAACTATGACACAAATGCTGGGAATCCAAACCTTAACAGAAGAGCTTAAAGCTGCATCTCCCTTGAGCACCTTACCCTTTGCAAGCAGTCTTCTCTCCCAAAAAACCTCCAGAGCACAGCGTGAGCCCTGATCAGCTGCACAGTCACCTTTTCAGACTCAGCTCTGCCCCCTTGTTGAAGCACCTGCTTTCTCAAGCTCCCTCCCCTTCCCCAAAATCCACCACCCAGGCAGCAAGGTGACAAAACCCGTTTGCCARTGGCAGCTTTAAATCCAAAATCTCCCTCACAAGAATCAGAAAATTAACTGTTGTACAAGGGGACCACCCTGGTGATGCCCTGCCTGCAGATTGGACACTTTTTGGGCTCGGGAAGAGCCTGATAGCACTCGTGGCAGGAGCAGACGTGGCCACACTCCAGGAAAACRCAGGATTTGGTGCTGCTCAAGCAGACCACGCAGGCGTTTTTGAGGGTCTCCCCACCCTCCGTGTTCATCAGGCGCTCCTGGGCCTGCCGGAATTCCTCCTGCATCTGCCTGAGGTGCTGCCTCTCCCGGTGGTGCCGGTACTGCTTCCGCAGCAGGAAGAACAGGACAGCACAGGTGGCAAAGCCGAAAACCACGGTCAGGATTTTCCAAAACCKGACGCTGGACTCTTGTTTCTGCAGCAAGGACTCAAAATCCAGGGTGCTCAGGTAGTAGGGCATTCCCTGCTTGGGGGGCTGCAGCTTGATGGTAGCGTTGTCCAGGACAAGTTCCCCCACCCCTGTCAGGGCCGTGCCCACCTTCAGCATCTGCTCTGTCTCCTGGATGCCCTTGGGACGCTCCCCGCTGATGTAGTGACCGATGACATCTGTGAAGGACTGCACAGAAGGGTGGAATTTCTCATACACCGTCTCCAGGCTGAGCTCAGCAGCGTCCAGAGGCTTCATCACACGGACGGTGACGCTGGCGCTGTCCTCGGCAGGGACCAGGTCGAARGGGGTGGTGTTGGTTCTCTGGTGGATGATCTTCTCGTAGTCGTTCCTGAGCAGTGAGAAGTGGGGAAGTGAACTGGCTTTCCCTGATGGCAAACACAGCCTGGGGTGACCCTGCTGCTGTGGGGACTGCCCAATGGGACATGCCCTGAGTGGAGTTTCTTTGATGGGAATCTCTGGAGAACAATACTTTTCCCCTCATGGCACTGTCCAGGTGTGTGCACGAGGCCACTCCACCCTCACCTCAGTGCTCCACAAGGAGTGGGGGTTTCCCCCATCCCCACTGAACTCCCCCTCACCCACCTGTGGCAATCCCAGCAGTAACAAACCACCCTGTGACGAGAAGCCACATGTCCCAGTTTGATAAGTGTTATCAAATGTTTATCAAAGAGGGTCTGTTTTAGCAGCCCTGGGACCCTCGTCAGGTGTGGGGATCACCCAAATCCAATTAATTCCTATTCTGAAAGTGGTTTTCTTTTGGAAATGACATCCTCTGGCCACCTCTGTAACAAGGTGGGGCCGATCAGCACCCTGCCCGTGTTGGCTTACTTGATGTGCTCTTCTCCAGCCCCTCTGTGAACTCCAAAAGCCCTAAATCAGCCAACACATCCCATTTTGGCAACTGTCACTGCCGGGGTCACTTTGGGATGCAGTTCTGAGGCACTTGGCCACTCCAACCATGCCTGAGGCCATTTCAGGGTGTCAGACCCACCGAGGGCACCCCGGGTGTTTGCAGGCACCAGGCACGTACCAGAGGTGGGTGGTTCTGTTCCACACCATCTTGTGYTCCTGCAGGGTCAGTCTCTGAACCACCCCCTTGCAGTTCTCCACAAACTGACTGCTCAGGGTCTCCTTCACCGATCGCACCACACCTGAAACAGAAATGCAAGGGGCAGCTGAGGTGCTCATTAAACAAACCRTGCACGAGAGCCTGGAGTGACARGAYCATGGGGAATGGCTTYGTAYTGAGAGGTTTCGAYGGGATATTGGGAGGAAATCCTTCCCTGTGAGGSTGGTGAGCCACATGTTTCTCAGAAGAGCTGTAGCTGCCCCATCCCTGAAAGTGTCCAAGGTCAGGCTGGACAGGGCTTGGAGCAACCTGGGATAGTGGAAGGTGTCCCATGGCAGGGACTGGAACGGAATGAACTTCAAGATTCTCTTTCAAGCAAAATCACTCCAGAATTCTAAGATGGGGGGGTGCAAGGGCTGAGAGCCCGAGTTTTCTGCTGTCAGGAGTCTGTGGCTGCTTGGCGGGCGGGATATGAGTTGATAGGCACAGAATGAGAAGGTGGGGAAGAAGCCCCCAGGTGAGGAGCAGCTGTGGGGGGAGATGTGCTCCCGACCACCCGTTTGGGGCATCGCTTAGTGTCCTGACCCTACCTTCTATGACTGCATAGGGCACGCAGCGTCCGGGCGCCTCCAGCAACAAGGATTGTAGATCCCCGTCCAGCCGGACCTTCCTGGCACCCTGCGGGGAGCAAACAGAGGCCGCGGCTCAGCCGACGCGACCAGGCCGCGGSCCTGGGGCCGGGCCCGTGCACTCCYCCGTCGCACCCCTGGCACCCACCTCGAGCCCGCGGGCCACGCGGGACTTCTGCCGGTAGACGGAGTAGAGCAGGGCGGTGATGGCGCTGCTGGCGGCCAAGAGCGCGGCCTGTACGGCCGATGGCCGCCCGCCGCCCTCCATGGCGGCCGGGCCCGCCGTTACCACGGCAACCGCCCGCTGCGTTGGCGCGCGGTGATGACGTCACGAGCGGCGCTCTGGTAGCTGCAGCGCTGCCATAGAGACGCGGGTCCGCCAAGGCCGGGCGGGGGCGCGGGGACCCCCCAAAGCTTTGTTGGGGTGCGGGGGAGCACAGGATACCCATCCCCACAGGGGCTGCGGAGGGGAGTAGGATCAGATCCCGGCCATACGGGGCTCTACGGGGATAAACTCAATCCTTGGGAGTGGGGGGGGGGGCAGACAGATCGCAGCCCCCCCACCCTTTACCCGCACCTCCACCCTGAGGTGATGGGGAGGACATCAAACTCCAGCCTCACCAGTATCTGAGGGGCGATTAGCCCAAATCTRAGGATCTAAGGATCTTGGCAGCTGGCCCCAAATCCTAAAGGTGCAGGGGGAGCATCCCCTGTTCCCTCCCCCCCACCTTGGGGGTGTGGGGGCAACCCAAATCTCGCCCCCTGCTAATTTTGGGGGGGCAGTGGTCAGACCGAAGCCTGCTCCAAAATCTCCCCAAATCCCAGCCTTATAGCGCTTTGGGGAGTGGGTTACAACCCCTCATTGGGCTGTGGGGCAGCAGCACCATGTGCCCCCCGCCCCCGCTGCCTCAGGACAGCCCCCAGCCCCATTCTGCAGGTCCTTGTCCCCACCCCACACAGGGCCTTGGAGGGTGGCAGTCCCTGCCAGCCCTTTGCTGGGGGGGGGGACACAGCACCCTGCCCCCACCCACCCCACCATCTCCTTACCATTGCTTATTCTGGGAAAACAGCAAAACGGGAAGAAAAAAAAAAACCAAACAATTTTTCGTAAATTATTGATCTTCAGGCCCCTGGTGCTAATTTTGGGGTTGGGGGGGTGCAGGCAAGTTCAGCTCTCCAGTCGGGGTCCAAGGGGCCGAATCCCCATCACAGCTCCCCYGATGTGGGTGGCACAGCCACCCCCMCAGCTCTATATTTAAAAAATCAAGTTGCCATGACTACACGGAGCMGCTCTCCCCAGCCCTCGGTGCCACAGGAAAGCACCATGGACCCTGCAGCCCCCCTCCTCGGCTTCCCTTCCAAGGGGTAAATTCATTATGAACCCCTCAAACTGCCTCRGTGCCGTGCTTAACTCTTCCTCTGTCCTCTGCCAGGGTCCGGCCGAGACACAGGCGCCGTCACACCGCAGAAAACACACATTAATTTTATTATTATGGCCACTGCGGAGGAGGCACGGAGAGCAGGTTCATGTGCGGGGCCGAGGGGAGYGGGGGTCCCTGGGGTGCAAACCCACCCTCACCATGGGTCTTCCTGCAAAAGGAGCCGCTGTCTTGTCCAGATTGATYCCCGAGGAGGGTCCAACAGCGGCCSGGGGTGCACGGCGGGCACCTCATGGCTACCACATGGTGACCACGGGCTCTCAGCAGATGGTGGCCCGGGGCCCGCGCAGGCTGCAGCCCCTCATGTCGCTGGCCAGCCGCAGCACTGCCGCTCGCCCGGCATCCCCCAAGGTTGCCCCGCTGCCGAAAGCCTCGTCCTCCTCCTCCTCCAGGATGGAGCTGAGCCTCGGGGCGCAGCGGGCGCGCTCGGCCGGCGGGCGGTAGGGACACTTGGCGTTGAGCAGCCTGCGCAGCGGCACCAAGGGCACGATGGCATCGCCCAGGAGCTGCTGCTGGACGTGGCGGAAATCGCTCTGTCTCTTGAGGCGCTTGAACTCGTTGAAGGCGGAGGCCGAGGTCTGATAGAGGAGCAGGGCCATGGCCCGCGCCTTGTCGGCTTTGGACACCAGCACGGCGTGGCAGCGCAGCACCACCGCCTTGTTCTTCACCTGGTGCCGGTACACCCAGGCGAACACCTTGGGGTGCCGGCGGTCGGCGGCGCAGTAGGTGATGCGGTGCAGCAGGTACGCGTGGCCCGGCCGGCGGGCTCCCTTCTCGCAGGGCGTCATGCGGATGCCGTGGGGACCCAGCGTCAGCTTCATCTTGGCCCCGCCGGCGCCCGCCTCGCTCTTGGCCCAGATCTTGCCCACCGCCTCCTCGGTGCAGCCGTCGCCCTTGGCGTGCAGGGTGACGGCGTTGCCCAGGTACCGCACCGTGTACGTCGGGTCCTCCTTGTTGAGCTCCACTTTCTGGCGCTTCCCGCGGAACACGCTGCCCAGGCGCTCCAGCGGGCACTCGGGCAGCAGGTCCGGGCAGGAGCGGAGGAAGCCGGCCAGCAGCGCCGCGTAGCTCAGCCCCGGCCCCAGGCTCTTGCCTTTGCACTTACGTTCATTTTCCACCAGCACGAACTTGCTCCGGCGCCAGGGCAGCATCTCGGCTCCGCTCCGCTAATCCCAGCCTCGCTCGCCCAGCAGCGGCACCCCCCGCCCCAAGCCCCGGAGCCGGTTCGGGGGGTGTCCCCGCAATCCCCCCGCGCAGGGGGTGAAGCCCCTACCCCGGCAGGGGGGACGCGGCCGCCGTGTCCGAGCTCGTCTGCCCACGGGAGGATGCGGAGCCCGAGAGCCGCCGCGTTCCGGGTGCCGCCTGCGCCTGATGCTGCGGGAGCGGCGGCGGCGGCTGCGGGGACGCGGCTCTCCGTGGGCTGCTCCACCTCCCCGAGCACGCGGGGAGCCGCCGGTGAGCGGCCCCCGCCGGCTCCGTGCGCGCTCGCTCCGTGCTCCGGCAGAGATAAGGGGAGAAATCGAGCCCCCATGCAGCAGCCAAACCCCCCGCGCAAAAGCCCACCGGCGGCAGGGGAAATTCCCTGATTTCCCATTGAAGGGGGGGGATGATTTTGGGAGGGTCAGATGATGGCTTCTGACACTGCAACGACAAATCAGTGACAGATTTGTCGTTTTTCCACCCAAATCGGTACATTGCACAAGTGTGTGCACCAGGATTTGCAGATCGTGCAGATTTGCTGGCGTTTTTTTCCTCCAAACCTCCCATTTGCTCCTGTCATTTCCAAGCCAGTCAAACCCCCTTGCTGCTCCTCTCCTTTTGGGCTGAGCTGGCTTTTAACCTGTTGCTTTTATCTCTGGCCACGGCCCCAGGACAGCTTCCCTCCAGGAGAAATGGAATGTCATTTTCCCGTGGTGCAGCCCGGGGGTGATTTTTGGGGAGCACTGTGAGATTCCAGCCCTGCAGTGGTGTCTGAGGCTGCTCAGGATTCAGCGCCGTTGGCTCAAATCCTGATTTCCACTTTTTTTTTTTTTTTTTTTTTTTTTTTTTTTAACCATCTGGACATAAAGCAGGGAGACCCCCGGGCTTGGGGATGCTCTGTTTGCCTTGGCATTGAAAATGGAGAGGAGAGAGGGATAAAATAACACCATTTGCCCCCACTTTTAGTCCATTAGGGAAGAAAACCAGAGTGGGGTGTTGCAGGGAGCAGGAAGCCATTTCCCAGCAGCTTCCCAGATTTTCTACGGTTTGAGTGAAGCAAATASAGCCTTAAAATAGCAGCTTCACAGGCAGACAGCACCAGCCTCACTCTCTCACTGCCGCGGCCTCGACAGCCTCATAGATTTTTGCAGCCAAAATAATAAAAAATGCATGAATTTGTCTGTTTTTCAGCTTTTCTGCTGCAAATGTGGGCTATRTGGTTTGCTCCTGGTGCAAGGATGGTTTTGGGGAGATGGCAATAAGGGAATTAGTGCAAATGAGGAAGGTTTCTATCCATGCCAGCCTCTGTCTTTCATAATTTCTATTTTTGTCCTCATTGACAGAGGTGAGGACTGTATTTAGTTGTTCGGTGTTCATGTTGAGAGGGCAGGTTTAAACCTGCCCTGAAAGCTTCTTTATTTACAGATCCCACATTATTTGGGGATGAGGAGGGGAGGAAGGGAGGGAAGGTCCCTCTACACTGGTCTGATCCCACCGTGCCACCCACAAGTTTTCCTTTTTCCTCYCAGATTTTGAGGGGCAAAGGAGACTCTGCACCACATTTTATAAAGGGGAAAAGAACCTGGATTTGCACTTTGAAAGCTGAAAGAAAGGGTTGTGGACTGGTTCAGGGCTGCCAATGTTTCATTTCACTCACTGCCCTGGCAAGCAGGGAGCTGTCATCACTGGGTTCCAGAGTGAATGAGCATCCACCCAATGTGTGGGAGGTGGGTTTCCCAGTTATCCCTTGGATAATACCAATCTCAGCATCCCAGCTTTGGTTTCTTAGGGTGCCTGTGGTGGTTTCACTGCCCCATGCTCTGTTCCAGCTCCCAGAGTTTCTGCCCCATCAGAAGCTGCTGCCACTTTGGATGCCGGTTCCCAGCCTATTGTGGCTCCTCAGCAGTGACCCAGCACCAAGATTTGCTGGCAAAACCAGCAGGTAAGGTCAAAACCCTCCCAAAATCCAACAAACCAGACAGAAGTCCCAGTGTTAAATCCCTGGGCGTTGTGACACCTATTCTTGCATTAAGAAAATGGGGCAGGAAGCTCCTTGGGCAAGGGGAAATATAGAGAAATCTTTAATTAAAAAGCAATTTGATGATCACCTGGGAGCTCTTTACCTTGTGTGGGCTGATTCCCATGGAAGCCCCAGCCAAACTGAATTTGGRCTCCAGGATGAGGGCATCCCAAATTGGGCTTTTGACCACCTGTGTCATCAGCCAGCTTTTCCTGCTGCCTGTGGTTAGAAAACCTGGGAAAATGGGATACATGCAGATATTATTTTTTCTGCTTTCAATCAAATTAATTTCTTTCTTTTGATCTCACTGATCAGGAGCTGTTGTTCCTCCCCCCCCCCGGAATGATTTAATGACATTTTCCTCTGGAGCCACACAACCAGTTCTAAACTGAGGAGGAAAAAACCTCTGGGACAGCGGTGGAAAACTTCTCTGCCGGGACAGAGGAAGGAGGAAGTAAATAACAAAACTAGGAGAAATTGGAAGAAGTGAGAGAGCAGGCGGGGAGAGGACGAGGGAATCTCCGGGCGCGATGCTTTGGGGGCCAGGGCTGCCCCAGGGGATGCTCCCCGGGGTTCGCCTGCGTTCCGGGGCGTTATCCCGGCGTCCCGGCCAGCCTATTTTCCAGGCGAGGAAATATTTAACCGCGGCGTCAGCGGGCAGGGCAGACGGGCGCAGGAATGGAGGAAGGCGGGCAGCGGCCGGTCCCTGCTGTCCCTCGGGGCCAGCCCCAGGGTGACCATCTCCAGCTCCTGCTGCGCCGCAGCCGGGAGGCCAAAAACTGYGCCTATTGCCCCTACAGCCGCTTCCCGGTGGGAGCCGCGCTGCTCACCGCGGGCGGGGAGATCTTCTCCGGTAAGATGGGGACCTGAACCCCCTCCTCCCCGGGGATTTTGGAGAGCCCCCAGCAAGGCTTGGGTAATGTACGAGGATGCAGCAGGGTCGGGTCATCCCGGGGTGCTGGTGTTGCGTGTCCTCCCCCGCTGCCTCTTGGCAGCCGCCATCCCGGAGCGAGCCAAAGATCACAGCGGATGGGAAAATAAATAGGGGAAGCAGGGGAAATGGCTTTTCTTTGTCAGTTCCCTAAGAAAAAAATGAGCTGGTGGGGTTTGGGGTGGTTGATGCCGGGGTCTTCCCTGCAGGGTGCAACGTGGAGAACGCCTGCCACAGCCTGGGGGTGTGCGCCGAGCGCACTGCCATCCAGAAAGCCATCTCCGAGGGGCACACCAGCTTCAAGGCCATGGCCATCGCCAGGTGAGGGTGCTCCAAGAGCTGGAACGGTGAGGGACGGGATGGGGACCAGCAGGAGAACCCCCGGTGCTCCTCCGGGGCAGTTCCTGCTGCAGCAGCCCCAGCTTTTGGGGAGGGAAAGAAAGTTTTTGTACGTCATTTTTGGAGGAATTGGAGGGCAAATCTGTTGTGGCTCTGTATTTATTGGGGCGTGAAGGATCTTCTGCAGGTGTTGCCCCCTCCTCTGACCTCAGGACTGAGCTCTGTGCCCTTCTCCTTTGGCAGTGACATGGGGGACCACTTCATCACGCCCTGCGGCGCCTGCAGACAAGTGATGAGAGAGGTGACAGCTCGTGTGGGGCTCYGTGGCTCATTCCCTGACCCCAGACTCCATCCCCTGACCCCAGGCATCTCCCCTTAAAACACCTGGAGGTACCAAGGAGGGTGCAACCCCATCCTCAGCCCCACAGTTGGCTCCAGGCTCCTCAAATTGCATTATGTGCTGGGCAGGAGGCAGTGCCACCCTGGATGGGTGTTCAGTGGGAATCCCTTAGCTCACCCTCCTCAGGGGGGTTTGTTCCTCCAGGTGCAGGGTTTGGCCCTCGAGTTGTTGCTCTGGCTCTGGCCCTGAAAATGTGGGTTTTTCTGCAAAAGCTGAGCTTCCCACAGATCCTGTCCCACTCTGGTCTCCCTCCTCCCAGAGGAATCCTGGCATCCACAGCCCGTTTTTGGTCGTTAATWTTTAATGGTCATGAGGCTCAGCTGGAGGTTCAGCAGGTTCTGGGGCATCTGGGCTCACCCTGGTGGGCTAAAACCACAAGATCTGAGCCCAAAATATTCTCTGGGGGAGGTGATGCTGACAAGCCAACCCAAAATACATACAATAGAGGGGGATGCTCCCTGTGAACCTGAAAAAAAGGATTATGTGAGTAATTTGGGGAAGAAATGCAGGTTCTACTCCCTTTTCGTTCTTCTCTCTCATCAAGCTCTTCTTCCTCCTCCTCTTCTCCAGTTTGGCACAGACTGGGATGTCTACCTGACCAAAGCAGATGGCACCTACATTGTCAAGAGGCTGGAGGACCTGCTGCCACTCTCCTTTGGCCCTGAGGACCTGAAGAAGGTCTGAAGGGTGTTGCCACCACCAGCCTTTGCCCTCAGGCACAGGGGACAATGGTTTTCCCCAATTTCCTCAGCCTGTAAGCAACTTTTTGGGAACAATGTGATGGGAAATGTGTTTATACTGTTAAGGTGCCCGTTCCTCTGGCTYGTCTTCTGATTCAGTGTTGATTCACAGACTCTGGCTCCACCTTGCCCCGAAGAAACAGCAAAAGCAAATCATATAAATTCCCTGTTATTAGTGAAAAAAAGCGTCCAGACATCCCTGTAGGCAAGGGTGGAGTTAACAGACAGAGTTGAAGCATGGCTYGAGTTTGGGCTTGGTACAGAAACCACTCCTGAATAATGCAAAATCACRAAAACATTGCTTAGGAAAGTCCTGGATCCTTCAGCTCCAAAGAGAAGTGAAATCAAAAAGGAAAAGTCCATCAGCTCCAGAAGTAATTAGTGAGCCAATCCAGATTAGGTGTATTGCTGGAACAGGATGGTTATCACACTCAGTGTGTCCTTTGCTCATTTCTCCCCAGCTTGTTTTCCTTACTTATATTCTGTTTGTGAAGTGAACAAGGAATTTTTGAGGACTTCTGGAGGKTTTTGTGCCTCCAGGGTACTGCCATTTGCTGATCTTTATATTGATTTATAATACAATGATAAATGAATTCATTTCATTTCCCAACCAGCGCTGGGTTGAGCACTTCTGCCATGCCCAAATGAAATAAAAGCAGTTCTGGTTTACTTYCTGGAGTTGCAGCAAGTGATGAAACACAGGGAGTGGGATCCTGGGGCTGTGCCGCAGCCCAGGCAGGGCTGGGGGTGCTGGATGTGCCATGGGAACCTGATGAGGTTCAGCAAAGCTGAGTGCAGGGTGCTGCATCCTCAGCACCCATCCTGGCGGAGGAGGGAGAACACTGGTGCTGGGAAGAACTTGGAGATGCTGGCGGATGAGAGGCTGGRTGTGCCCCAGCCGTGGGCTGATCCCACAGCATGGGCAGCAGGGGAGGGAGGGATTCTGGCACAGGGTGCCCAGAGAAGCTGTGGCTGCCCCATCCCTGGCAGTGCCCAAGGCCAGGCTGGATGGGGCTTGGAGCACCCTGGGATAGTGGAAGGTGCCCCTGCCGTAGCAGGGGTGGGACCAGAGCGGGTCTGAGGTGCTTTCCAGCCCAAACCGGTCTGTGATTCTGGGATCTGATGATTCCACACACTGRGCTGTGCCCTGGCTGCTCCCAGGGCAGTGCTGTGCTCCATGCCAAGGTGCTCCCAGCTGTGTCCTCCATGCCCTGCRTTGCACAAGGCTTTACCTTGGCTGCACCCTGCTCTGTGCCCTGTTCTGTGTCCTGCTCTGTGACCCACACCATGCCCTGCTCCATGTCCCCTTCCATGTGCCACTCCATGTCCCGTTCCATACCCCACTCAGTGCCCCACTCCGTGCCCTATTCCATGCCTCACTCCAGGCCTGCTCTATGCTCCATTCCATGCCCCACTCCATACCCTGCTCCCTGCCAGTCTCCATGCCCCATTCCATCACCACTTGTACGCTTCACTCCGTGCCCCGCTCTGTGCCTCGCTCCGTGCCCCATGCCCTGCCCCACTCTACGTTCCATTCCCCTCCCATCCCATCTCTCCAGCCCCCTC
>NW_026624054.1:105354-134131 GCF_030028575.1 Malurus melanocephalus
CGCGGCCCGGCGGCCGGGCTGGCGGCGGTTGCGCGGCGGGGCCGCGGCGGCGGCGTCTGCCTGGCGTTGGCCATGGCGCTGGGCCTGGTGGAGCCGCGCCTGGAAGAGCAGCGCCGGGCTGAGGCGGCGTGTCGCCACATCCAGGTGAGGAGCGGCCCGGGGATCCCGCTGGGCAGAGCCTGAGGCGCTGGGGGGGAAGGCCTTGCTGGGGGGAGACCCTCAGTCACCCGCCATGGAGGGCACAGGGGTTCCTTGCTCTGCGTAGCCCTCCAAACATCCTTTTTGAAAGAGAGAGGGGTCTTTGATGTGGGGAGCCCCTTAAATATCTCCCCGTGAAGGTCAGAGAGGGTTAGTGCTGTGCGGAGCCACTTGGACACCCATGCAGGGAAGGGGAGGGTCCATGCTTTGGGAAGTCCCTCAGACGCTCCCATTAAGGGCAGTGTGGGGTCGTTGCTCTGGAGAACCCTTTAGACATCATCAATAAAAGGGAGGGGGGATTGTTGCTGTGGAGACTCCCTCAGACGCCTCCTCTTAAGGGGAGGAGGGGTCACTGCTGTGGGCAGCCCCCCAGACACCCTTGGTGAAGGGGAGGAGAGAGATTTGTTTTAGGGAGCCCCTCAGACAGCCCTCATGAAGGAAAGGGGGAGCACTGGTGTGGGGAGGCCCTTTGACAGCCCCTGTGAAGGGCACACTGTGAGAAGCCCCCCAGACACTTTCCCGTCTGTCCCCAAGGAAGGTGGGGGCTGCTGCAATGAGCAGCCCTCAGGCACAGCCCCAAAGATGGGGACTGATGGGAGCACCCCACAGGCACCTCTTTCTCCCAAAAAAAAAGGCCTCCCTGGGGAGGCCTCCCACTCAGCAGCCCCTCATCACCCTAAAGTAGGCAGCAGGGGGACCCTCAGTCCCTGTCCCCCACAGAGGGAGGGGATTGGGGCCCTGGTGAGGGGGTTCTCATGTCCCAGGTCACTGATCCATTCTCTCTGCCCGAGACAGACGGGGACCCCGCGGTGCTGGGCCTGGCCATGCTGGCAGGGCATGGGGACAGATGGCGCTGAACATATTTCCTGGGTAAAAATAGACCTTGGGTGCTCAGAGCCAGCTGTCACCTGCTCCAYTGACCAGCAGACACATTCCCTGAAGTTTCTCAGGATGCTTTCTCTCCCCTGCTCTGGCTGGATAATTCCATTTGCTGTCCCTGGGTCTGTGTCCGGTGGCCCCATGACATCCCGAGGGTGGTCACTGGTGCTTTGGGGCTGCAGCTCTCAGAGAAGGCCACTGGTTTATGTCAGTCCAGGTGACAGCTGGGGCACCACCAGACCTGCAGAATGATGAGCTGTGATGGAACTCCAGAACGGCCTYCTGTGTGTTGTTTTCCCACATCTCTTTATTTCCTCCCCTAGCTCCCTCCCATCACGGATTTGCTCTTCCACAAACTAACCAGCCCTCAGTTGACTGCCACAAAAGGGCACTGTTTTTCCTGTTAACTGCTTTTAATTGGATTTTCTTTTARATGCTGTTTGTCTGATTTATTTATGGAGGGGGAGAAAAGTGTAATAATGCAACTTTTTTTAGAGGTATTCAGTTAAACTTTTTTTTAYGTGACCACAGAATCMTGGAATGGTTTGAGCTGGAAGGGGCCTTAAGGCCCATTCTCCTTGCACCCCCTGCCATGGGCAGGGACACCTTCTGCTAYCCCAGGTTGTTCCAATCTCTGTCCAGCCTGGCCTTGGACATTTGGACAGGAATGGGGCAGCCACAGCTTCTCTGGGCAAAATATATTTATATTCTAGATGGACAAATTACTCCCCCTCATGGTTCCTCTTCTTCTCTCAGAAAGGGCATCTCTGGAAAAGACTGGTTTAGGGATAGATTGTATCAGACAAAAATACATGGCCTGCAAATTATCTTCCATGTGGCTATACTGATTTGAGCCTAGTGATTGGAACCTGATTGAGGTTTTCAGGTTGGACCAACCCACGGGAACGTGTAAAACCACAAAAACACCAAGTTCTCCTTTGCTGGCAAGTCTGGAATAACTGAGTGGGTTTTTCTGTTCTTACTCCTTTCAGACTGTGTTCGTTGGGAAGAACAAGCCTCAGAAAGATCCCYTGAGCTCCTTGCGCTGGCAGGGCTTCAAGCTGGAGGAATATCTCATCGGGCAGCCCATCGGGAAGGGCTGTAGTGCTGCTGTGTATGAAGCAGCTATTCCCTTTGCTCCCCGTCCTCGTGATCATGCAGACAGCAGCAGGCTCCCAGCCGTGCAGCAGGACCATGCCTCAGCTTCCCAGCAGGATGAAGAGGAGTCTGTGGTGAAACACCAACCGAAAGGGGCTTTTCCCTTAGCTATCAAAATGATGTGGAACATTTCGGTAAGGATTCGGCTCTGAGTCCCCGTGTCTGTTGCTGGGGAGTTCTGGCTGGAATGTTTGATGCTCAAGTGTTGAAAGCGCTAATTATGGAGTGCAGGATGAGTGTGTCACAACAAAGCTGTTGATAGGTGACACTGGAGACGTGGAGTGTTAGTGAAGAGTCCCAGAGTGAGGTAATTAGCATTCATCATCCTCTGGAATCAGCTCTGAGAGCTGCTGCTGCTGGAACTGTTGGGTATGGAGGTGATGTTTTGGCAAGAAAAGGTTTTCTGAGGCTGGCTCTGATAGAAAGGTCTTAGAATGTAAAAGCTGCTGCTGCTAGAGATATAGGAATTGGTGTCCTGTTAGTGTCAGGACAGAGGTGGATTTTCTTCCTGAAGAATCAGTGGTCACAGCATGGGACTTTTGGGTCTCCTTGCTATGAGGTGACTGTCCAAGATCTGCTCCACTCTTTCCCAGCCCAGGTAACTGGTGATCCAACCCCTCAATGTGGCTTTTCTATGTGTAAAACAGTCCATGTGGCATTCCCCATTGATGTGACAAATGAATATTTCAAGATAATCTTCCAAATGCCAACATCTGGAATTCTCTGGGCTGCAGAAGTACCCTGGCATTTAGCTGTGGCCTCTTCTACTTGGGTTTGGAAGTTGAAAGTGAGTGTTGAGGTATAGTTTGGACTGCTGACACTCCAAGATGCATTTGATGTGACAAATAGATTTCTTTGTGCAAATAAAGGCTTTTCCACCTCCTTTGGTGATTTTTTARAGTAGTTAATTGCCTTCCTTGATTTTCAAAGGAGGGAATTCCTGGGATCAGTAGATCAGAGCTTTCAGCTTGCATTGGGGCTGGGTGATTTCGGAGCTGAAACCAATGTGGGGGTATGATTATTGTTGCAGGCTGGTTCCTCGAGTGAAGCCATCCTYGATGCCATGGGTAGAGAGCTCGTCCCAGCCACAGGCGTTGCCTTATCCGGGGAGTACGGAGCTGTCTCTGGTCGCAGGTACAGAGATGGAGATGGAGATGTGCTAATTTCATCCCTTGATTAATTTTGCAGCAATCTGSACTGTTAAGGTGGACAGAGCTTTCTAGAAGAGCTGCTGAAAGCAGATAAACCTGGGCATTGTTAAGTTTGTTGGCATGTGGGGAATTGCATTGCTGAACTRTGTGGTCCAGAGGGGGTTGGAAGGGTACACCAAAAATTTGGGAGTATTTGGGATCCCGCCAGGGTCTGGTGGGTGGCTGTGGCTGGGTTTTAGCTTCCCTGTATGTGAAATGTGTTGGCATTTGCTGAGGTAAAAGCTGGAGGAGCCACTGCTCAAACATGATTTAAATTTGCATCGTGATGGTTTTTAATTGCACCCCTGCTGTCGGTTACAGTTTGAGTGTATTAAACATCAAATTATCTCACTGTAATAGAGTTTGACTGTGAGGTTTGAGAACTGGTTTGGTGTAAAATGGGTGCTGGACAGGGAGGTTGAAACTGTTTTAGTGCAGGAAAACTGGTGAGAAGGAAAATGGAAATGACTCAGTTTGCACTCTGTCACCTGAGTAGGAAGGGAGCAAATAGTGTGAGGGTGGAAAATCTCATTGAAGCCTTAAAATTACCTTGAGTTAGCTATCTTTTTATTCAGAAATGTATCTTTTTGTTCCATTTGAAACAATGAGTCCACAGCCCAGATTGTCTGATTTAAATTTCAAATCCATCTCGGCTGCCAATACAAATGAATAATGAATGCTGTGCCCTACGTGGCTGGCTGGGAATGCAGTAGAGCAGCCAAAGGGATATTTGACATTCAGGGGATGAGAAATCTGTGTTGCATAGACAGATAGGTAACTTGCTTTTCATGGTTGTGAGAGCTTCCTGCCTGTGCCATMAAATAGAGGGTCTAAATTGATACTTCCAGTGTGAAGTTGACCTTTGTTATATGTTAACAAAGTAATTGTGTTTGGGTGTTATTCTCTAGAGCTGCCGTAGCTCTTTTTGAATGGAGAAGCAGCATGGAAGGGTTAGTGGGGCTTGAGTAAAATGAGAGGCTGCATGTTAAGTGGGAGGGTTTTGATTAAAGCTTTGTTTGTAGTGCAGGTAAAGCACCTGATTTCCTGTTTGGCCATTGTGACTAGGGAAATGCAGTTACAGCACAGCCCCTGTGGGGCCTTGGTTGGCTCAGCTTGCTGTGGGAAGMACCAGGGTGGGTTCTGAGCTCTGGAGAAGGTGCTGAGAGATTCCCTGCGGTGGATCCTCACAGGCTGTGGRTGTTCTGCAYCCMCCTGGAAAAAGCTGGGCTGAGATGYTGGTTGGGAAATGGGCCGTGAAACTGCTGCTTGTGTTCTTCCTCAGTGAATGGATTCCAGGATGTGTCTAACTATTTGCTTAATGTGCAGTCCTGTAATCCGCACTGTGCAGCTTTAATCTCCCTCTAATGAGGCTTCCAGTGCAGAACAAACCTGTTTGCTCACTGCTGGGGAACCCTTTGGTGGGGAGGACAGGATTCATTAATGAAAAGCAATCCCAGCAATAACAATGACATGTTTGTGATTCATCAGAACTGACTGAGGGACTGATGCAATCTCTCTTTTGCACAGAAAACCTGTCCTTGGGAGGAAGAAGCTGCAACCTCATCCAAATATAATCCAGGTGATCCGAGCATTCACATCCTCTGTCCCTTTGCTGCCTGGGGCCTTTGCTGACTATCCTGATGTCCTTCCATTGAGCCTGAACCCCAGAGGGATTGGTCACAGCCGCACACTCTTCTTGGTGATGAAGAAGTAGGTGGAGAGAAGCTGGTTAACGTGACTTGGGTACTCTGTCCCTGCAGAGCTTGGGCCTGGGCTGCTGCCAGAGAGCAGAGTATGCTCTTGGAAATGCCTCCCAGGACCTGTTCCAAGTCCTTGAGATTCTAACTGTGATTCCACGATGAAGACAAACTGTTCTTTTTAATAATTACCCCAAATTAAARTGAGAAATGTGGAGTTTGTCCCCATTTGTCTGCCCTTCTAAGCCTGAACTTCACCCCTAGTCTGAGCACGCTGCTAGAGATGGAGTAGAATCAGTAATGAAATGAGCCAGCACTGAGGCTGAGCTGCCAGTAATAAGTCTCTAGGATGCTAATTCCCATTTTTTTCTGTTCTGCCTAGTTACCCCTGCACGCTGCGCCAGTATCTGCAGGAGAACACTCCGGATGTTCGCCTCTCCACAGTGATGATTCTGCAGCTCCTGGAAGGCGTGGACCATCTTGTTCGACATGGAATAGCACACAGAGACCTCAAGTCTGACAACATCCTGGTTGAATTTGATGCTGGTACGTAGATCCCCRAGGATAAGTGCCAGTTAATTCATAGAAGTGATTCGGTCACGTAGGTACTTGGGGAAGTCTCATTCAGCTGTGTGTTTGGGGAAAGAAGCACCAAATCTTTTGAATAATCTCAGGTTTTTTAGCTTGGTATTTGCTATCACTGCAGAGAGTCATTGATCCTCTCTGTACCTGAGGTTTTGGATCATTAACATGGACACAGTGTATTGCTGAGGTGAAGCATTGCATGAGCCCAGCTAACGCTGACTGGAATATCTGGGAATGCCACATTTGGGATGCTGCAGGAGTGTTTGCTTCAGGCTCTTGGCTTTGTCACCTCTCCCAAGTCAAAGAGCACAGGGAACCTTTTAAAATCCCACCCCAGGGCCGGGTTAACAGTGCTGCACCCTGGGATGATGAAACATGGGCTGGAAAGGAAGGGAATGGATGCAGTGTTTTCATTGATGTGTTCTCCTGTAACCTCTAACAGAGATTTTAATTGCCTGAGCTCTTTTTTTTGGTGTGATGGAGATTTAAATGGGCAGGAAGCAATAGCAGGCAGGTCTGTGTAATTAGAAGTAGAAAAATTTGGTTAAAGAATATCAGCAAGAGAGACAGACTACTGGAATGCACCCTGCCTTCCAGGAGACAGGCCCAAGAGGCAGATGATATGGAGGATTCTCTGTTCCCCAGGGCTCAGGATTTAAAATAATAAAATCATAGAATAGCCTKGGTTAGAAGGGACCTTAAAGCCCCTCTCCATTCCAACCCCCTGCCATGGRCAGGGACAGCTCCCACTAGACCAGGTTACTCTACTGGRTATCTTTACCACTACTATTGATGAGGGGATCGGCTGCCCCCTAAGGCAKTTTGCAGAGGGCACCAAGCTGGGTATTGATGTGATGTGGTGTTTGGTGCAGCCAGGTCCTCCCAAACTGAACCCTAACTCTGGCAGCCCTGTGTTGTTCACAGCTGGCTGCCCCTGGCTGGTCATCACCGACTTTGGCTGCTGTTTGGCAGATGAAAACATCGGCCTGAGGCTGCCCTTCACCAGCTGCTACGTGGATCGGGGTGGCAACGGCTGCCTTATGGCCCCTGAGGTAAATCCCCYTGTAGCAGTGCTTTGTGGTGCTGGTTTTCTGCTTGTCCTGCTGCTAGCATTAAAAGTTTTGGTGGTATAGGTTTGTGTCCTACCTTGAGTTCATCTTGGTGAACGTCTCTGCTGAGCTATGTCAAACAGACATCTTGAGCTCTAACAGGTGAAATGTAATCACTTGGTGTTAAGAGGCAGAATCAGCTTTTTCCCCGCAAATTTACTCTTCAGTCTTCAGTCAGGCCCCTTTTTATGTAACTACCAAGAATTTTATGCAGCAGTCCTTGTGTTGCAACAGTGGATTTTGGCTGAAGTTCAAGGCAGTTGTGAAATTATTTACAGTTCCTTATTRTATCTCTGGTGATAAGCCTAATAAAAGCCAAGGCACACTTAACCATCTGCTGGACCTGGAGCACCTTGCCCTGGTGTTGGYTGCTCATCTGCAGGTCTCCTGTCTCCATAATTGCAGCAGGAGATAGCCCTTGGGACTCTGGAAATGCTGGCCAGGGGCAATGGCTCAAGCCTTAGTGCAATGTCCAAACTCCTCCCAGCATCCCAGTGGGCTGAGCAGTGCCAGAGGGTGAGAGCATGCCTACAGGGAAATTTACACACACATTCAGATRAAACCCACCATTGATTTCAGTGTCTCTAAGTTTATTAGAGGGAAAACACTGATTTGAGCTTTGAAAATCGAATTTCAGCACAGAGGCTGCACTCAGCTGTTTATTTGAGTATCCCCCTCTCTGTGGCAGGTGATCACAGCGTCACCTGGCCCGGGCACGGTGATCAACTACAGCAAAGCTGATGCTTGGGCTGTTGGAGCGATTGCCTACGAAATCCTGGGCCTGGCCAATCCTTTCTATGGCCACGGGGACTCGACTCTGGAAAGCAGAAGTTACCAGGAGGAGCAGCTGCCGAGCCTGCCCGACCACGTGCCCCTGGAGGTGAAGCAGGTGATAAARATGCTGCTTCAGAGGGATCCCAACAAGGTAAGGAGCTCTTGCCTTCGAGATACCTCTTTGGGAGTGTCCCTGGTGGATTGTTTTGCCTTGGAGGGCTGTGGGTGCAGGAGTTAATTCAGATCTCACTGCAGGACCAAAGGGCAACATAAGGATCAAAGCCAAAAAAACGACTTTGCTGATTGGTGCTGAATCATTTCAGGAGATGTTTGTGTCGGGACTGGATCTCACATTGGAGGGTTACACACAGCATTATATCTATACAGTAATAGTCTTAAAGAGCTTTTGAATTCACAGGGTGGTGCCTCAGGGGAGGCCCAGGSAGTTTTGGAGGTGCMAATGYTCCRTGCTRGTGATGTGGCTGAGTGCAGCAGGATCAGCTAATGTCTCTCCCCTTCCTCTTGCAGAGGTTGTCTGCRAGAGTTGCTGCGAACGTGCTGCACCTGAGCCTCTGGGGTGACAGTGTTGTAGCATCCAGGACCCTGAAACCCGACCAGATGATTGCCTGGCTGCTCTGCCAGTCTGCAGCCACCCTGCTCACCAACAGGCTGGTGGAGAAGAGCCAGGTAGAAACCAAAATGAAGATGTGCTTCTTGGCAAACCTCGAGTTTGAAGACCTCTGGGCAGCAATATTCCTGTTGCTGGCCTGGAGAAGCCACTCTGGGTGAAGGAACCACCTGGAACACGAGCATCCCACATAAATGGCACTTGTAAAGGCACATAGGAACCTGTCCTTTCTGTCTGCCTGGAGTCCTGTAGTGCTTTAGGGAGCRAGCTGCAGGTGTGTGTTTAGGAGCTTGAGTTTCTCTCTAGCAAGTGTTAACCATGCTGCTTTTCTGCCCCTGCTAGAGGAGATGCCCTTGCTTCSTTACGCTCTGGGTGGGAGGGTGTGTGGACCTTGCAGGTGTCCTGAGGTACGTGGTTGGTTTTGCTCCGGTTTGGGAATTGACTCGTAGGTTGTGCGTGGAGTGGAGCAAGGTTCCTTTCAGAGGGGTGGCTGGGAGGAGACACTGTCTGGATGCTTTTTACATGGAAACATCACAATTTAAACGGCACACAGAAATCCGAGCTGACAGAGGGACCTGCAGTCTCTGTTCTTGGGGTAACGGGTGATCTGAAACTCCTATTCCTCTGAGCTGTGAAATGACAGCCTGAAAACATCCTGGTGAAGTGCTGCCTGGTAACACGAGCGTCAGCAGCACTAAACCCCTCGCAGTTGTACGCAGAATAGTGGAAGCACATMGTCCTCAAATCCTGCTTGTCTTTGTTCTTAACTGTTGTAGCTGTGTGGTGGCGGCTGCCCCAGGGTCCAAGGCTGAGTCAGACTCTCCAGTTAGGGATAATGCTCCAAACAAAATGAGGCTGGGCAGCAGCACCCGCTTAAAGAGCTTAGTGTGATGCTCTGCTCTTTTACCTGCCTGTGTTTCCTTCAATGAAATTATATCCTTTGGGGGGAGGATGGGAGACATCAATCTTGAAATARCAACAGCCATGTTTATGAAACATCATTCGATTTTGTGGCTGTAATTGTGTTTAGAGCAGWAAGTTATTTATGCTTGTTGCACAATAAATTAAAGATTAAGCTCTGTGGCTGTGTGGATTCTCTCAATCCAATTTGGGCTGTGGAGTGGTGGTTCCGGGGTGTCTTAAATGCGAATTCAGCTCTTTCAGTGCTCACTCTGGAACACAGTGTTTAAGTGGAATTTCCCGAAGAGGAACAGACCTTGCCTTGGGGATGTGTTTTGTACTCTCCTGCGTGGTAAATCACTGGCTGCTCCTGCAGTTTCCAGGTGGATGAGAACGGCTGATATCCCTCATCATCACAGGATAACCTGCTTTCAGGATTCTGCACGTCATTCCAGTGCAACGAAGAGCACAGAGCCTGGGGAATCAGGGGAAAAAGTTGCAAAAAGCAGACCTTTGTAACATTGATCTGCCCCAACCAAAGTGTGCTGCTGTTTCTTACATTACTGAGTTCTTCCAGTGTGTTTTTTCTGCTGCCTGTGCTTGTGTGTRTGCCTGGGTCTGGCAGTGAGTCCTGTGCCCTGGGACACTCTGGAGCCTTTTGAGGAGTAAATCCTGTTGCTGTGTGGTAGATCTCTACCCTGAGCTCTCTTTCTGCCATGAACATCATTCCTGTGCATTTTCCTCTCTCAGGTCCAGTCTCTACACCAGTAGAGCAGAATTAGGAGCTGGAGCCATCCAGTATCAAGTGTGTTAGTGTTTGCCCAGCCAGGGTTTTGTCTGTGCTGATGAACTCCACCCRTTGGAAACTTGCTTCCCCTGGAAACTGTCATCTCAGTCCTCAAAAATGGCCTAAAATGCTTGTCTTGCAGCTCATCCCTCTGGTCCTTAAATCCCTGTTAATGCTTCCCCTGTGCTTGCATTTTGTCCCCCCATGGTTCTGCTGAGGTCAGACTTTCCTTTTGTTTTAGTTCTCTTCTGCCTTCCGCTAACAAGACGTTTTTATGATTCTTCAGCATTCTGGGTGCTTTTGTAAAGTGCAGGTTAAAAGTACAAGCTGTTAATGCAACAAAATGCTGCYGTGCTGTCTGTCTGAAAATGCCCAAGGGGAGCAAACTGGAGCATCTCTCAGCATGTCCCTCCTGCCCTGTGCYGCTAATCCCTGCGGAGGCTCTTGCTCCTCGCTGCTGTGTTTGCTCCCAGTGTTTGCCAGGATTATGCCATTGGGAAAGGGGGTGGCTGGRAGGGTGAACGTGGAGGTTGGGCTGCATTTCTGCCCTTCCCCAGGCAGTGGAGTGTCCGGCTGCACTTTGATCGCTGGAGGGAGGCTTGGCAGAGGCAGCTGGCACTCTGCCCGAGCTGGGAGCGGGCTCCACAGCACCCCTTGCTGCGTTTCCTGGGGGACAGAGGGTGGCACCGCGTGGGTCAGGATGAGGCCCCTGCTCTGGACTGCCTGCAGCCAGCTGCTGCCCCGGGGASCTGGACTCTGCGCTCCCAAGCCAGCTGTGACTGCTGTGGTGACCACCTCACACCATGGCCTGCATCCCCAGGCTCCTCAGGCCGCCTCCAGCTCCCCACCCAGTGTGTCTGCAGGGTTCCTCCAGCCCCTGGTCGCAGGGAGCAGAGCCCCCCGCCGCTGGAGCTCGCAGTTCAACGTGCCCCCCAGTGCCCTGCTCGTGGCCCGGCCCGTGGGGATCTGCTCCATGATGCGGCTCCCGGTGCAGGCGTCGGCGGAGGGACTGGACGCAGCGTTTGTCGGTGTTCCRCTGGACACGGGCACGTCCAACCGGCCGGGAGCCAGGTAAGGGCCGGCCAGGGGAGCTGCTGCTTCCCTCTCACGGCTGTCCTGTGGTGAGAGGAGTGCTGGAATGACRGCCAGCAGCCCTTCCCAGCCACGCYGTCTCGCAGATTTGGCCCACGGCAGATCCGTGCTGAGTCTGCCATGGTGAGGAGGTACAACAGCAGCACCGGCGCGGCGCCGTTCGACTCCCTGCGCGTGGCYGACATCGGGGACGTCAACGTCAATCTCTACAACCTGCCCGACAGCTGCCGCCTCATCCGCGAGTCCTACCAGGGCATCGTGGCCTCTGGCTGTGTGCCCCTCACCCTGGGTAAGGAGACCGTGTGCCCCTGTCCTGCCATCACATCCTGGCCCTGTCAAACTCCCTCTCCTCCTCCTCACATCATTCAATCCACTCACGGCAGAAGGCAAGTGATGAATCCAGCCCCTGCAAGGACTGTTGTGSTGTACGTGGGTAATTCACAGGCCTTCCACTGAACAAAATCCTCTGTGATGCCTCTTGCTTTGGGTCAAAAATGAAGAGGTTGGGTCAATCTGTAAATACAGCCAGATGTGGTTTTGGTGTCCTGTTGAGCAGGACCCAAAGCAAGAGCAGGTTTTGTCCCTTGTGTCCCTCCAGCTGAGTGAGTGCCAGGCTTTGCACAAGGCCTGKTCTGGATGCACATTCAAGTTTGCAGCTGTCACAGCTTGGCATTGCTGAAGGAAATAAGTGTGTGGAGTAACAAGGGCCAAGTCACCAGTGACAGCATCCTCAGAAGCAGATCAAGTGYCTATTTATAAGCCAAATAAAGGGTCCTGCTCCACAGGCTGTCCCTGCTGGCAGTCCTGCATTTCTGGTCTCTCCCTAGAAGGAAGTGCAGGAGGAGAGAGGATCCAGAAGAGGAGAGAGAAAGCAACCTGCACCTTGGAGTGTTAGTTTTCCTTTAGCAATTAAGCCCTGGTGTGCATAAATAAGTRCAGGATAAATGCAAAAGGGGGAAAATGACTTGGGAACAAAGGTAATGAGCGCTGAGCAGCTCTTGTAGTGTGTTCCCCCTCTCCCCTGTGTCCTCTTGCAGGTGGAGATCACACCATAACGTACCCAATCCTGCAGGCCCTGGCAGCAAAGTAAGTTTCTAGTTGGAGATGGAGAGAAAGGACCTGGGAAAGAGCCTCAGGAARGCTCCTGGTGTGCTGTTCCTGCTGTAGGCAGGGCCATCGTGCCCAAGACAGCATTAACGTGGTCATCTTGTCTCGGCCAGGCACGGTCCCGTGGGGCTGGTACACGTGGATGCTCACACCGACACTGGAGACACGGCCCTGGGGGAGCGCATCTACCACGGGGCCCCGTTCCGGCGCTGCGCCGAGGAAGGGCTGCTGGACCGCGGCCGCGTSGTGCAGATCGGCATCCGAGGCTCCTCCTATGACCCCGATCCCTACCAGTACTGCCGGGAACAGGTAAACTGATCTGCAGCTCGCTCTGCCATAAATATCACATCAGTAATATTTGCTTGGCTTCAGCAGGGGAATAAACGCATCTTTTGCCTCTTGTCCCATTGCCAGCGGCTTGTCCTTCAGGACAGCACTCCCAGCTCACTGAGCATCAGCCGAGAGTAATAAAGTGTGTGTGGGGAGTGGGAAGTGTTTCCAGGTRTATTTCTGCAGCTTTGCCCTGCAATGAGGATCGTTCCTGATAGATATTCCCCAGCAGGGCAGGGGATGCTCCTCTTCTCCCCCTTTCCCTGAGTGAGTCCCCATGTGTCTGCGTTCCCGCAGGGTTTCCGGGCGGTCCTGGCTGAGCAGCGCTGGAGGGCGGGGGATGCTCCTCTTTTCCCCCTTTCCCTCAGTGTCTGCGTTCCCGCAGGGTTTCTGGGCGGTCCCGCCTGAGCAGCGCTGGAGGGCGGGGGATGCTCCTCTTTTCCCCCTTTCCCTCAGTGTCTGCGTTCCCGCAGGGTTTCCGGGCGGTCCTGGCTGAGCAGCGCTGGAGGGCGGCGGATGCTCCTCTTTTCCCCCTTCCCTCAGTGTCTGCGTTCCCACAGGGTTTCCGGGTGGTCCCGGCTGAGCAGTGCTGGATGAAATCCCTGGAGCCGCTGATGRGGGAGGTGAGGGCGCAGATGGGGGACAAACCAATATACATCAGCTTCGATATCGATGGGCTGGACCCCGCCTACGCCCCGGGCACCGGCACCCCGGAGATCGCTGGGCTCACCCCCGCGCAGGTGAGGGCGACACCGCTGCCTTTCCCGGGGGAAGGGGATGTTTTGTTCCCTTTAAARGAGGTTGTGCCACCAGCACAGCAAAGTTTACAGAGGCCAGGAAGTGTTTCTTYGTAGTGATGAGGAAGGGAAATGTGGGACTGATATGATTTGGCCTGTAGAGATTGGGTTTCCTCATTGGAAAATGAGCAAAGCAGAGCCCCGGCCAGTCAGCTGGATCAGATATGTTTCTTGATCCCAAATCCATTCTTCCCCTAGGCTTTGGAGATTATTCGTGGCTGCAAAGGCCTGAACATAGTGGGGTGTGACCTCGTGGAAGTGGCACCGATGTACGACATCTCTGGTGAGTCTGARGATGTTGGAGGGCAGATACATGCCTGGCACAGGTGGCTGGGGGTGAAAACCATGGGATATACACAGACCTTTTATCCTTTCTTGTCTTATTTTTYAGGCAACACAGCCCTCCTGGGGGCAAACCTACTGTTTGAGATGCTGTGTGTTCTCCCAGGAGTGAAGACACTGTGAGTGCAGTTCCCACCTGCCCAGGGGAGATGCTGCTCTGTGTCTTCAGCCAGGCTTTCATGTCCCCTTCCCTTCAGGGGGCTGCAGCCAGCATGGGCTTTGCAGCACGAAATAAACGGCATTGACCACTAGAAAAGGTACTTATAAGCTGAAAAACAGTAGGGAACAGGATGGACACCCCATTTAACTGGGGTTGGGAGCTTTGGAGTTGGCCTGGGAAAGGATAGATGAGGGTAGTGGCATTTTGCCTCTGGAATTACTCACCCATCTCACAGGGCTTCTGGAAAAAACTGTCACTAGTAAAAGGTTTGTTCCATTAATATATGGTAGCAGGACAGTGAATGTCGAAGAAGGGAGGRTGTGAAGGGGGCCTGGGGTTCCTGCTGACAGTTAGGGAGATATCTGACCAAATTTCTTGCTGGTGAAATAACCAAGAGCCTCCTATGGCAGGAGCATTTTAAGCTCCTGGAATTTTTGAGAGGACATGGAGGTGAGATTAGTTTGTACATGGAGACACAGAGCCACCACATTAAAATAGTTTATTTTGTTTGCGAACCTGTAATTGTCTTAAAACAAAATGACATCAGTGCCTGTTCACAAATACAAAACCAAAAAAAACCAAAAAACAAACAAACAAAAAAAAACCTGAACAAAAAAAAAATCCAAAATGAAAAAGACAAGTTTGCCAAATAAGTTAATTCCCCCCCTCCCAGTATCAAAAGTGCAAAATAGGTACCTAGTTTTCAGTCCTACTGGTCAGGCTGCGCTCGTATCCTGGCTCCTGGATGCTGTGGGTGAAGGGCAGAGATGGGCAGGGAGGAGTTTGGGTACAACCTCCCCTCTGGGGTCTGTACCCCTTCACCTCAGCTCCGAGCACCGTGCCATCGCTCAGATCTCACTAGGAACGTGCACTAGGACCCAATTCCCTCAATCTTTGGATTTCAAACCACCACGCACCCAACAGAATCGCAGGTGTTAGGAGATGATGGGGGGTGACAGCTCATGGCTGCTGGGAGAGGGCAGACCCCGGGAGAAGCAGCTCTGACTGTGGTCTCGAGCCAGCAAACACCCAGAGTGCCACGCTGGCACTGCAGCCAACTAAACCAGGGGGAAGAGCAGCTTGGCTTTTGCTTCAACCCAGGTAAAAGTTTCCATAAAGTCCAGGAGCTGTGCTCCTGTCCAACGACAGCTGGCACGGGTGGACCGATGCAAGCGCTCCCTCAGCTCAGTCTGGCCCAAAGGGGAGGTTACCTGTGCTAAAAACAAAACAGAACCAAGGATTCTGGCAGCGTGCAGCACACACTGATCTGAAGGCCATAAAGCCTTCTCCCCTTCCTCAGGGCAGGGCTGAATTCCCTTGCTGTAGCATTACTAGGCACTTCTTTTTCACGAGTTGAGGGTTTTCTCCTTGTTTCTGACCAGCTGAAGGGATAGCAAGGACCCAGAGAGCATTACACTTCTGCATTATACTTCATTTAAGACGTTATGTGGAGCTTCTGCTAGGCTAAAACCTAATCCAGCCACATCCTGCGTGGCAAGCTGTGGGAGAAGTGCAGGAGTGCTGCGGTGATGGCTCCAGCCAGGTAGAAATAAAAGTCTAGAAGCATCAGGCTGGTGTTCCATCCCCCCTCTGCTCTTTCAGTGGCGTCTGTGTACCTTCACAGGAGCTCCTGGCAGGGAGAAGACCTCACCTTCCTTCCTTCCTTCCCTCTACTTTAGTGCCTCATTCCATGGCCCCGAATCCATGGGGCTGGAATTAATTAACCTAACGTAGGGTCTGTTTGTAGCATGGCAGCCTTTATTTGAAGCACAATTTACTGGGGTCTGAGGTACCTGTGGGGGTGGAGCATGCCAATCTGCTCCCAGGATGGGGAGGAATGCAAAGGCAAGGCTTTGGGAGAAACTAGGGCATGTAGGGAGTGCAATGTCCTGGCTTCTGTACGGGATCAGCAGCCGGCTCAGGGGTTGGCAGTAATTCCTACTGACTGGTTGCTCTGCTAGCATGTACCTAAAGTGGCAAGGGCTGAGTTTGCAATTAACACCACGTGTTCACCAAGTGCTCTGTGTTCCAAGCCCTGTGGCAAAGGCCACSTGCCCCCATTCCTGCCCTTCGGCAGTGCCAGAGCCTGACGGAGCCACAGGGCTCCAGATCCATGGAAGGATGGATCAGTGTCAGTGAAAAACTCACAGAAAAACCTMAATGAAAACCTTCATTCCTGGCCACAAAAAGAAGCCCTGCTGCCTCATTTGCTCACTCAAGGGGTGTTTAAGCAGCCATGAAGCTGCTGCTCATCCTCCCTTCTTACCCAGGTACCCCCTTTCCCTGTGGAGTTGGAAGCGGCTGTYGGGGCACTGCTACCAGCAAACCATTGTCCAAACCCTGCGCTGTGYGGCTGCTCTAACCTCACACACCCCCACCGCTTCCAGAGCACAAAAGAAATACCCAAGMAAACAAACACAAAGCCACGGGAGCAGCCTGAGTGTGGAGAAATGGAGGTTTGGGGCAAGAAGGAAACGGGCGAGGGGCTGAGACCCGGCATCTAAACCCCCCGCTAAACCAAAGGAGCTTCACACACACGCGATGGTCGGATGACACAGCACTTCTGGGGYGACATTTCAAGAATACAATCGTTGAAGGATGAGGTTCCTCGATACAAAGGAAGGTTGGTTTGTACTACAGCTGGAAGGGTGTTTGCAAGGAGCCCGGGTGACTCCCTGGCAGCTACATAGAGTTTTTTACACATCTACTGGCTCATAGCAGCTCACGCCTACAATCTGAGGACGCAGGTAAAGTTATGGCTCTAGGATACATCGTCTAAAATCGACAGAAGCAGAAAAGGCATCTGAAAAATCAACGTGACATTTAAATGGCTCAACACTTGGACAGTATTTTAGGGCCGTGCAAAACCCTTTCCCTCCCTATTACAGTTCAGCCGGTGAAGCTGCAGGTGGAACCATGACACGAGGAGCATGAAACATGCAGATCACCCATGAGCCTGCACCAGGGGGAATCCCAGCTGAGGTCTGCTACCAGGGAGATGCTCCTGGCCGGATTCTGCATCACTTACCACGGGGAAAGCCGAGAGAGTACCACTGCCTGGTGGRAGGATGCCTTTTGGAAGGGCAGGGCCTGGAGGGTCTGCAGGGTCTTGCCAGAGTTACACCATGCACCATGGGCTAAGCACATGGGGACGGGGAGGAGAACCACGACCCGGCCTGCGTCACCGGCCACGGCTGCTCCGGACCCGGGGAAGTCACRGGTTTCTTCAACCGAGGTAAAACAAGAGATGGAACAAGGCGACTCAGGAAGCAGATGTGGCAGGATGAGAAGGGCAAAACAGACTTCTTGGCTCGTCGCTTGTACGGCGTTCAAACACAGCGCACAGCGGGGCGGTGGAGGGCACATGGGTGCGCTTGGCTGCACTCCCGGGCTCCGGACGTGGGAGGTGTGTTCTGGTTGCCGGCCCAAGGAGAGTTCATCTGAAACCTAAGGTCCATTCATCACACTTGTTTGAGTATTCCTGCAAAGAGCTGTCCCTTGTCATCTTCATAAAAAGTTTGTCCCTTAGAATCTCTGTAAAATCCCTCAGTCTAGCGTGGGCCACGAGGGGATATAGAACCTCTGTAAGGAACCCTCTAGAAGGCGTTCCATCCAAAAGGACAATTTGTGTAATTTGTTTTTAATGGACCTAGATTCCGAGTTGCAGGAGGATTTCCCTTTGGCTTCCGTGTGTTGTAAAGCATCGTAATCCTCGCACGATCCCAGGGTTCCCCCCTCATCCCCTGATCTGTGAGGCTTAAAGAGGCAGAAGTAYTTCTTGTGGCCATTCAGAGCCAGCACGTAGCCTGTGTAGTCACGCTCAAGGAAATGCTTGTCATACTGGTTGGGGATGGGGGCTGCATCCTGTGCAAACTCCAGCAGATACTCCAGCCACTCTCGGTGCTTGTCCAGGCTGAGAAAGGAGAAGTGAAGAGAGCTGCTCCTGGGGGAAGAGCAGAGAAGACAGTGGGATTAGCACATGTCTTGAGTCCAGCTGGATTATGGATAGGTAAGGAATTGCCAACAGGGGCAGGGCAGTGCTGTATTGCCGCTGTTCCTTTTTCAGCTCAGTGTATGCAGCACTGTCATGCTTTCTATTTGTCAAAACAKGGGTGCAGTCAAAGTGGCACCAGCACCCAACCCCTCTGGGTCTGGGAATGGCCTCTCCGTTTTCTGTGGCTCATTGCCACTGATGAGGGCAGAGGCCGCCTTGTTCGCCAGAACTATTCACTCCTGGCTATGGAGCCAACCCCACTCCTCACTTGTCACCAGAGCAGCGTCACACAAGTGGTTAACACAGCAACAGGAGCCCAGGAGAGGGCCCAGCCTACCCTGTGAATGTGTAGACTTCCAGGGCGAACTTCTGGAGCAGGGGGGTTTTGGTGGAGTTGGACAGGATCAAGACGACGTTCATGTGCCCCGGCCTCAGGCGCACCAGGTTACTGGTGTAGTTGATGTCTGTCAGCTCAGTCACCTCAACAAAGCCCTTTTTGGGAATYCTGCTGCAACAGAGCAATGAGCAGGTGAAAGGGGAGTGAGGGACTGGGAGGGACTGAGGATGGAGACACTGAGACTGCATTCCCCAGCCCATTATACTGGGCCAGCCCTGAGCTCTGCAGCCAAAGCCAGTGTAAATGGTGCAATGGCCTGGTTTGGATCTTCCTCCATGAGTAGGTCAGACCTCTACTCACCCCCTGAGCATGCTGTCTTGGGCAAATTTGGTGGGAATTGTTYAATAAGCAGATTAGTGCCCCTCTGTCCTTGCTGGCTGGGTCCTGGGTGTGCACTGCTCCTCCCTTCCTCACTGTGCCAACAGCCCCACRCAACAACTGCACAATGTCTCAGCAACTTCAGCACTTCTCTGCTCTTCACTAACCCTCCCTGAACAGGTGCTCCCCAAACAAAGCTTTCACAGAAAACATTCTGGAAAAGTTAGAGAGGTAACCTGTTACTCTCTTTGCTGAAGCTTGCATCGTTCTTCTCTGTCTTTGTGGCGGTTTCTTCTTTCCCCGAGGGTGGAGAGTCCCTTGTGTCGCTCGAATCACTGCAGAGGAAGGTGATTTTGTGTGTGTTTAAGGCCTTAGGTTGGACTGAGGARCTATCCCCAAGGGCATTTTGGTGTGCACTCACCTGAAAGCCTGAACAATAACCGTGCCAAAGAGAATGAAGAGCGCGGAGAAGAGCAAGGAYAGGAGTGGCATCATTTCTCGCCTGAGGGGAAGATGTGCAAGAAGCAGTCAGGTCTGTGAGTTCATATTTTCTGCCTGAATTTCAGTTTSTGCCTACCTCAAATAACACTGTGTGCCTTCCCCAGAAACTCAGCTTGTTTCATGGGTCTTAAAGACTACCATGTTTTTAAGTGCTGTCCTGCTCCSACATAAAAGAAGGCTAAAATTGGATCTGTTTTAAAATAAGGTGACAGGGAAGCAGTGGAAACCAACAATGGATCCCAATCCGTACCAGTTACTGTGAAACAAACTGTCCCAGCAATCTGAGATGTAGTCCAGCGTGGAGTAGAACCATCGGATAAGGAATATCTGTTTGAAAAGAATGAAAAGCAAAAAACAAATGACAAAACTGCTGTACAGAGCCCCAACAGATTCAAGAATGCTCCATGAGCTTCCTCCTGTAAGCAAGAAATCTTGTAAGAGTCTTGCCTTGGTATTTTAAAATAGAAATAATGCCTGGTAACTGTCCACAAAGGTAACATGGATACCAGGCACCTGGAAAGGCTGTGCACTTACAGGAGCAAGCTCATCATTCAAGTCTGACACGACGGTCTCTGATGAGAGAAGGCCAGGATCTGTCCTCAGCTGGTCCAGGAGATCCAAGAGGATGAAGTTGTCCTCTTTGCTGCCTTGCCAGGCCTCCTCCAAGGCTTTGTAGGCGATCTTCCCTGCATTATTGCGTCTCTCCAGAATGACCACCTGGGTGAGCCAAAAGCATGGCAGATGTCAGAGATGAAGGGGCTTTTTCCTTTTCTACACAGATGATTCATTTCAAACCACTGCCAGAATTAGGTGTCAGATCAAGGTACAATTAAATGACAGGCTGAAAGAAGGGATTAAAAAAATMAAAGGAAACCCTCACAGCCGATCTTCCACGATACTTCTCGTCATCCATCAGCAAGGCGTCTGCAAATTCCGGCTGCCGGTCACTGTAGACGTGCACAAACTTCAGTGTGTCTTTTGTGTTGGCCACAGCAAAAGTCAAAAAGGCCTCATAAGCCTCAGCAAACTTCTCTCCTTCCCCCGTAAACAAGACCACGCAGTGCCTGGGTAACACAATGAAATGGGGGATTAGGAGCCAGTCTAGARGTGAGAGGGAATGACCAACCCCTTTCCTCCTGCCAGAACAATCTCATGAGCCAGAAACCTCTCTGACAGTGTGGATACCGAGCATGATGCAGTCACTGCTCTTTTCCCTCAGAAGCAACCCAAAGGTGATTCCAGGAGCAGCCCCAGAGCCTCGGGGAACAAAACAGTGGGACATGTTCACTTACTTCCGCTGACGGTGAGACTTCTTCACGGGACACAGCTCCTGGAACAGCCTCTGGCTGGTGAGTCTGGCCACCATGAGGAACTTATTCTGCGAAAGGAAGTCGTCAATGAGCTGCTTCTTCATTTCTCGTGCCTGGCAAGGACAAAGAAAGCAGAAGTCAGGACTGAGCAGGAAGAGGAGGGGAAAGCTGTTGGATGTTCCTGGGGAAGGCTGCCAGCCCTTGTGGTCCTTGCTGCAATCACCCAAGATGTTTTGAGGTCCCAAGAGTGGGAAGTTATATTTGTCCCCTCTCCCYRACAGGATGGAGTMCCCCAAGCTTCTCCTGTCYTAACACTCGCTCTCCTCCTCCAAAGCCTGAGGTTAAGCTGAGAACAAACACTCTYCCTCCAARCTRCACCACTGACCAAYCTGTGATCRCCAGCTYSGTCAGAGAAGCTCTGTGCCCATTTYCCCTGAGCTCTTGGAGAGGGCTCTGAGCAGTACCTGCACAACATCAGCAGGCCGGTCGATGTGCTCCTTGAAGATCATCATGGTGGGAGTGTAGACRTTGATGTTGTACTGACTGGACAACTCTTCAGTGCCTCGCAGTCCAACGTACACGTACCCRAAGGACAGGTAATCTCGGTAGGCAAAGGCTGTCAGCTGGGTGGGAGGAAATTCCCAGGACAAGTTTATATTAGAGAGGGAGCATCCTCTCCCCCGAGTGCTCGTGGTGACATTGGATGTGCTGTGCGAGGTACAAGCCTCTACTCTCCCCCACTGAACCGTATTTTCCATCCTCTCAGTCATTGTGCCAGGAGCTCCACGGATCCACAGCTCTATTTACAGCCTGACATGTTGTAGGGCAGCAGGGGCTTCTTAGGAAATGGGATTTTCAGTAATCTAAATGAGACATGCTACAAACATCTCTCATTCCCAACGAAGGTATGCACCTGTGTTGCTGCTACCTCTGAAGCACACCCRTGAAGGGGAACTGTGTCAGGACAAATAAACAGACTCCTAACAAAGCCAATCACATAGGCCACGCCATTTCCAACCAGCAAACATCACCGGGCTCTCCTAGAAACACCCAGTGGTGTCTGGAGGCATCAGTCCACCTTYCACCTCTGCTCACAGCGGTGGCATGTTTTCTTTTGGAACATCTGGATTTATAAGCAAGTCACCAAGGCAGTGAGAGAAATGGCCTTACCTTGTATAACAACGGCACAACTGGCATGTGATCAAACAGCAGCACGTGGGGCTTGTTGTCTTTCCTCCAGTCGGACAGAAAGCGGATGTAGTTTTTATCTGTAATCTTTAGACAGAATCAGAATGTTACTTTGATCAGAATCTCTGATCTGTCAGACATTGGCAATGCTCTACAATGGTGTCTGAATGAGGACTGAGCCTGAAAAGGCCGTCCAGGTGTTACAGGAAGGTCTTTCCAGCAGGTATTCYTGATTAATGAATGAATTAAAACCATCACTCTTGACCTCCCTCAGCCCTTGTAGTTATTGCAGCCTCTGTCAATGCCTATTTCAAATCAATGCCAACAGCACTGTTATTCTCCTGTTTGTGGGGACCATATTCTTTAAATATGTATATAAAATTGGAARCCAAGGGTTAAAAGGCACCTGAGAGCTCCATCAAATCTGCTCTGTTTCAGGTGTGTATCTCTCAGACCTAGAGAAAGGACWTAAATGGCTGCATTTACTGTACAAGGGGCAATGGATACTATTTTTGGGGTGAGAAATCCAATAATTCCAATAGCCACAAGACTAGTCAAGAGTCTGTCAGGGAAGGTGGCCCTTGGTGAAGATCCCAAGGGAAAATTAGGTGAGGTGAMCAAGGCCACAAGCAGAGGCCAGGCAGGTGAGAGTGTTGTGGGGGCTGACCCAGCTACATCACTGAAAGGGGSGGTGGGTGCCTTAGGACTCTGCCAAAACCCACTGGAAGGCTGAAATGCAGGAATATTTTATCAGTTAGGTGGTTTTACTTATAACTTTGGAAGGGCATATGCTGCCAGAGCCAGTTTCAACAGTCTGATGGAAAACTGGACAAAACAAATGGGACTCTGTGTCAGTGAGTTTTAGCAGATGTGATATATGAGGTAGTGAGTGGTCCCTATTTGAATTGCTGAAAAAGGAGCAGGGATGAGAAATCCAGCAGGTTCCTGTTSTAGGGATAACTTGGATAGGGCTCTGGCAGCAGTGGGGTGTCACAGCTGGGAGCAGCCAGCACTAGAAGTCACTGCTGTGACCRTGCAGTAGCAGCATCAGCCCTTTTCAAGAAGTGTTAAGGAGCTGCAGKGTGGGATCACATCCGACAGCTCCAGGGTTTGGAGCTTCGTGACACAGATCAGCTTGGAGCCCGAATTAAACAGATTAACTACCGAAACAGCCAAGGAAGGAGGGATCTCCAGGCAGAGAGGAGAAGCAGCATCTGACAGCCCTGCTAGAACGTACCTTTTCAACAAGATTCCCTGGCAGAAGGTTCTCCACAAATTGCCGCAGGTTTTCCCGGACCACAGCGTTGTGGAAGAAGGTTATTTTCCCGTTAATGAGCCCCAGCAGKGTCGGGGTGCTGTGGGCACCCAGGTGATGGGCGAGGCGTCGTTCGTACCCTGCGTGAACGACGCCGATTCCTGCTCCTGGAAAACGAGAGCAGTGGCTTCACCTSAAAGATCCCCAGCAACACAAATGCCCTGTGGAAAATTAATGCTCTTCTCCTTTGCCCAGCACCCGGCTTTGGAGTTAGGAATGTTTGGGAAAGCGTTAGGGTAAACCCCTGAGGAAATCCACAGGTTAAACTGGGTCACACAAACCCAAAGGCAACCACTGCAGCCTCACTGGGCGAGGGACACACACCCAACCTCAACAACTTCATCCTTACCCAGCACCTCCAATTCCTGAGCAACTTCCTTCCACACGGGCTCGATGTGGATGCAGCTGAAGCACCAGTCTGAGGTGATTTTAATGAGGTAAGGTTTCTTGAAACTATCTGGCACGATTTCATTGATGTAGTGGGAAAAGTGCAGCAAATACTTCTCGTCAGAGGTGTCACGCCTCTCCGAATTGAACGGGAAATGGAAGAAGGACTCGTCAAAATAGAARCCATCGTGGAAGCGATGGAACTGGCGATGCTGCTGCTGAGAGAATCCCTGGCTTTCCCCRGCATCTCCGTAGCGATCAAAGTTTGCCCTCTTTTCCTCGTTGGAGAGAATCTAGGAAGCAAATGATTGAAAAATGATTGCCTGAATYCATGAGAGGGAAGTGCCCTGACAGTAGTCCCTCAATAAATAACATAAGGAATGTGCAGCCTTTGCTGCATGTTACAGGGATAAGTATTTTGGAAAAAAAAAAAGCATCACAACCCTCTAGGCTCACTGCAGTAAATCAGGATAAAAAACCCTCAAAGCCCAAAGAAAAGGAGGCCCTAAGTCCAGTTTGCTGTGCCCACTTCTGTCACCAACAGCTCCTTGGATCTGAACATCCTGTATTCTGAGCACAAACACTCTTTTGTGGAGCGGCTTTTGCTGGTGTCTCTTTGACTCTGGAAAGTGCCAAAAGTTTCACTGAGCAGCCAGAGGCCCTGCAGAGAAGCTACATTTTTTAGCAGGGAAATAAGGATTTATTTTGATTTCCGTGCGCTCGGCTGCCACAAACTGGGGCAACCAATCTCCAGAACAACATGCAAGTAACTACTGCTGAAAATAATTTGAGGTGACCAAAGCCCTGTGATGATTAATGTTGCTTACATAACCCCAAAATGCTTTTATGTATGTRTGACAGAGTTGAGATGCTGCCCAGCTGGGCAGGGCCTGGGGAATGTCCACTCCTTCCTCCTCTGAGGCTCTTTAGCCAGAACAGGGCAGACCCGCAGCAAAATATTTGCAGCAGAAACCATGCTGGTGACTTCAGTGGCTCTACCAACAAAACTGAGCAAACTTTCTGGGTGGGTAATGTCCACCTCCACRGGGTCAAGCACCTTTACCATATAGAAATACACAAGAAAAGCACAAAGCCATGTATGGAAAAATAAGGTCACTTAATGTTAACAGTACAAAGAGTTTATAGGAAGCATGTGTTACCTCGTAGGCCTTGCTAATCTGGATGAATTTGTCCTCTGCTCCCGGGTCCTTGTTTTTGTCAGGRTGCCTGTGGGGCAGAACCAGAGGAAGAGAAGTCAGTGGGGGTACGGGGAACCATTGGCCTCTGGAGGTGAGGACATGGGCAGTGAGGGTGTGCAGTGACATCCCCAAGGCTGAGATCAGACTGTCCCTGTCCCTGCCCAAAGCCTGTCCCAAAAGGCAGCACTGGGATGTGTGCTGTGTGCCTGTGGACCTGTCCCTCTGTCTGCTCCATCCCCAGCAGCCTGAGCCCAGCACTCAGAGCGTGTAACTTCCCTTGCAATGCCTCCCTTGGCTGCTGCCCTACATAATTACTGGGTTCTTCCTTAAATCACCTACTGCCATGGCCTCAGGGATGTCTCACACAGARCAACATGGGCTCTCAAAGCTCCAGGTAAGCCTATTTCACTCATTTTATTGCTGTACCTTAAGCCTGCCCCTCACCACGCACCACCCGCATGAGGGGAGTGACATTTATGCTTCCAGCACATTTCCCTTCCACAGCATAGAGATTCATTCAACTGCCCTTGAACATCARTCTATCAAGCTGAAACTTCAACCCYGGTGTATTAAAAGTTCCCAGGGAGAAGTTTTTCTCCCCACAGCCAGACTCCAAGAGAATTTMCCCTCCCCATCACTTGACTCTGAGAGAACTTTTTCTCCTTGTAGCCAGACTCCAGTAGAAAGTGGAGTCCCCCTCATAGCCTGGAAGAACTCTTCCCCCACAGTCAGACTCTGGGAGAACTTTTCTCCCTGTAGCCTGATTCTGGGACAAATTCATCCCTTTGTAACCAGGGATTACAAAAGTCAGGAACGACTTGTCCCTTTGTAACCAGGGATTACAAAAGTCAGGAACGACTTTTCCCTGTAGCCAGACTTAGTGAGAATTTTCCCCTCACAGCCACACTCCAGGAGAACCTTCCCCTCCGTAGCCAGATTCCAGGAGAACTTTTCCCCTCACCACCCAGACTCAGGGAGAATTTCACACCCCCGACTCCCCCCAGCCACACTCTGGGAGAACTTTTCTCCCTGYAGCCTGATTCTGGGAGAACTTTTCCCCCCCATAAGCAGGCTCTGAGCTAACTTCTCCCCGCGCAGCCAGGCTCCAGAGGGTTTTACAGCACGGATCGCTGGCTTGGAGCACCTCAGTGTTCCAGGCTGATTCCCGGCCTGCCAGCAAGCCGGGGCTCACACCAGACGAGGCGGCCAATGCCACCAGAGCCGAAAAGCCTGGCGCTGTCACCGAGCCGCCGCCGGGATCCGCTCCTGGGACCGGCGGAGATGGTGGCAGGGCAGCACGTACCATTCCCGGGCGAGCCGTTTGTAGGCCTTCTTGATGTCGGCCTGGCTGGAGCTCCGGCCGACCCCCAGCACGCGGTACGGGTCGAACTCTCCCGGCGCGGCCGCCGCCAGCRCCGGCAGCAGCAGGAGCAGGAACAGCAGCATGCAGGCGGCCCGTCCTCCCGGCTCCATGGTCCGGCGGGGCCCCGCGGGCGGAGGGAGCGGACGGGCCGCCCTCCCTCAGCCAGCGCCGCCGCTTCCGCCGCGCCCGCCCGCCGTCCCCATGGAGACCGAGCGCTTCCGGGGAGCGCGGCTGCGGCGGAGCTGCTCCGAGGGGAGGCCCTGCAGGGCGGCTATGCCGGCTCCGGAGCTGCTCCGAGGGGAGGCCCTGCAGGGCGGCTGTGCCGGCTCCGGAGCTGCTCCGAGGGGAGGCCCTGCAGGGCGGCTGTGCCGGCTCCGGAGCTGCTCCGAGGGGAGGCCCTGCAGGGCGGCTATGCCGGCTCCGGAGCTGCTCCGAGGGGAGGCCCTGCAGGGCGGCTATGCCGGCTCCGGAGCTGCTCTGAGGGGAGGCCCTGCAGGACGGCTATGCCGGCTCCGGAGCTGCGGCAGCGCTGCGGGTTGGGGTGGGAAGGGGAATGGTGGCAGCTCGGAGCGCCAGACGTGTGCTGGGGGGCATCGGGCCAGGGAGGGGATKGTCCCGCTCTGCTCAGCACAGCGGCGGCCTCAGCTGCGGGATTGAGGGCAGGTTTGGTTTTGTGGTGCCCTCAAACCTGAGGGCAGGTTTGGGCACCGCAATGTAGGAGGGATATTAAGGTGTTAGCGTCCGAAAGAGGGCAGTGAATATGGTGAAGGGCCTTGAGGGGAAGGGGAGYGGCTGAGGGCACTTGGTGTGCTCAGTTGGAGGAGGCTGAGAGGAGACTCAACCCGGTTACAGCTTCCTCCTGTGGGGAGGAGGAGAGACAGACACTGCTCTCTGCTTTGGTGACAGTGATAGGACCCGAGGGAATTGCCTGAAGTTGTGCCAGGGAGGTTTGGGTTGGAGATTAGGAAAAGATTCTCCCAGAGGGTGCTCGGGCACTGAACCCCCAGGGAATGGGCACAGCACTGAGCCTGTCTAAGTTCAAGGAGCATTTGGACAACACTTTTAAGCACATGATGTGAATCTTGGGGTGTCCCGTGCAGGACAGGACTTGAACTCGATGATCCTTGTGGGTCCTTTCCAACTCAGCATGTTCTGTGATTCTGTTTTGGTTTTTTGCTAAGTTGTGTTTATGCAAAGTCGAGTTTTTTCTTGCCTCATGCTCTGGTGGTGAGGAGGTTCACAAAGGAAATTGGGAGGGAGCACAGATGGGACAGGTGACCTGAACTGGCTAAAGGGATATTCCACACCATAGAATATACTGGGCGGAGTTACTGTGGGTTTGGGAAGGGGGRTCTGGCATCAGTCAGTGGGTCATGAGCAGCTATTTTTTCATCACTTGTTTTCCCTATTATTATTACTATTATTATTATTATTGCATCTGTCAGTGGGTGGTGAACAACTGTATTGCGCACTTCTTTTCCCCTTTATTATTATTATTGTATCAGTCAATGGGTGGTGAGCAACTGCATTGTGCATCACTTGTTTTCCCCATTATTATTATTATTATTATTATCATCATCATTATTATTATTATTGCTGTTATTATCATTTAGCATTATTACCGGATTTTACTTCTATTTTCAGCTAATAAACTATTGTTATCTCAACACACAAGTTTTACTTTGACTCTCCTTCTCATTCCACGAGGGACTTTGAGATTCCACAGGCACTTCGAGAGGCTRGAGAATTGGGCAGAGAGAAACCTAATGAGGCTCAGCAAGGGCAAAAGCAGGTCCYGTCCCTGGGGAGGAACAACCAGCACAGGCTGGGGRTGAGCTGCTGGAGCAGCTCTGKGGGGAAGGACCTGGGGGTCCCATGGTCAGTGAGYTGTCCCTGCCCAGCAGTGACCTGGGGGCCAGGAGGYCAGTGGGATCCTGGGGACATYAGGAAGGGCATTGCCAGCAGGCCAGGGAGTGACCCTGCCCCTCTGCCCAGCCCTGTGGGGCACACCTGGAGTGCTGTGTCCAGTTCTGGGCTCCTCAGGACMGGAGGGACAGGGAGCTCCTGGAGCGGGGCCGGCGGAGGCTGCAGAGATGAGGAAGGGRCTGGAGCATCTCCCTGCCCAGGAAAGGCTGAGGGARCTGGGGCTGCTCAGCCTCGAGAAGAGCCCCAACCCAGAGAGGTCATCAGCCCTGCGTGTCCCTGTCTGCAGGGAGGRCTCTGYTCTGTGGATCSCAGGAATGGCACATGAGGAAGGGGAGGAACTGATGCACAGGAAGTTCTATCTGAACATGAGGAAGAACTTCTTTCCTGTGCGGGTGACACACTGCCCGGAGAGGGTGTGGAGTGGAGATATTAAAAAAAAACCAAACCAACCAAAACACCTAAGGACAGGAATCCTGTTTCGTGCGCTCTGCGATGACCCTTCTGGACCACCCCAGGTCCCTTTCAGCCTGGCTCCGTGTGTGATTCTGGGACTCGGAGGCGGCGGCGGCGCTTCCGGGCAGCGAGCCCGGCGATTCCGGGGCGGAGCGGCGGTTCAGGGAAGAGAGCGGCGGTTCAGGGAAGAGAGCGGCGGCTCCGGGGATTGAGCGGCGGCTCCGGGACAGAACGGTGGCTCCGGGGATTGAGCGGCGGCTCCGGGGTTTGAGCGGCGGCGGGTTCGGGGATTGAGCGGCGGCTCGGGGGGCAGAGAGCGTCGACGGGTCCGGGACAGAACGGTGGCTCCTCGGCAGAGCGGCGGCTCTGGGGATTGACCGGAGACTCCGGGGATTGACTCGGGACTCCGGGGATTGACCGGCGGCTCCGGGGTTTGAGCGGCGGCTCCGGGGATTGAGCAGCGGCTCCGGGAAGAGCCGGCGGCGGCTCCCGGACAGAACGGCGGCTCCGGCAGCGCCCCGGGCTCCGGGGTCATGGAGGAGCAGCAGCGGCGGGCGCTGCGGCGCGGACGGGCCCGGCTGGTGGGCGCGCTGCGGGTGGAGCCGCTCTGGGACCCGCTGGAGCAGCGCGGCCTCTTCACCCGGCCCATGCTGGAGGAGCTGCAGGTGAGCCCGGCAGCGGGACACTGAGCAC
>NW_026624054.1:134602-149046 GCF_030028575.1 Malurus melanocephalus
TCCTGCATCTCCTGAGGCCAGGTGATGGGCCCAAGTGAGGGTCTCGTGTCCCTGAGCCCTGGTTACAAGATCAAGAGAGTGTCCTTTGTCCCTTGAGCCCTAATAATAGGCTTGAGGGGTGACTCCATGTCCTCTTGGGCCCGAAGAGGGAACCCATGTCCCCTGAGCCCTGGTGACAGGTCTGGGGGGGGGCCCTCAAGTGCCCTCACTCTGGTGACAGATGTGGGAGGGATTGTCCTGTGTCTTCTCAAGCCCAAGGGAGATCCCAGGWCCCCTCACCCTGGTGACAAGCTCCTAGGGGAGCTCCATGTCCCTTTAGCCCGGTGACAGGCYCAAAGGGATGGCCCCGTGTTCCCCCACTCTGATGTCAAGGCCTGGGGTTGGTCCTTGTGCAGATAAAATGTTTGAGACTCTCCCACACTTGCTCCTTTTTGTCTCCAGCCCCAGGCAGTGCCAGTGTAGGGGTTTCTGTTCATGTCCCGTCCCAATCTGGTGACACCCTCAAGGTGTTCCTGTTTCYCCCCTCGGTTCCAGGTGACAGCCTTAGGGTGTTTTACCCTGTCTTACACACTGGTGACAGCCCAGGGGAGCCACTTTGTCCCCAAGGGCCAGGCTGGRGGTGCTCCCTCTCCCCCTTTCCCTCCAGACCCCACAGTAGGCTGGGTGTCCCCGTGATGGCTGTTGTGGTTGGAGGGAGGTCAGGGCTGGGGCTCTGCTGGGGGTCTCTGTGACTGTTTTCACGGGTTTTGCTGTTGTTTACCCCATATCTGTGTCCTGTGTGCAGATCTGGATCAGTCAGAAGGATTGCTCAGGCACTGCATGAACACTTGTTTTTCTTGGTTTTTCTCCTCTGCAGAGCGCTGGCAGCCGAGGGGACCAAGCCCGGCAGCTGATCATYGACCTGGAGACTCGAGGGAAACAGGCTTTCCCTGTGTTCCTCTCCATCCTGCGGGACACTGGGCAGGGTGACCTCGCAGAGATGCTGCTCCAGGAGTGCAAAACCCAGCCGGTGCCAGCACAGCTGCCRGACCTGCGGCCCGTGGAGCTGGAGCTGCGGGAAGAAAAACAGCACAAAAGTCAGTGTTGAGGGTGTGGTGTGTTTTTGATWAGCAGCAGCATGGCTGGGTGGCAGCTGGGATCCCTCTCACTGTGGGCAGGAGTCCAGGAAGTCAGGATTTCTGTTATCCTGGTAGAGGTGACTGTTGGGAGAATCATGGAATCACAGAGTGGTTTTCATCTCATTCCATCCCCTGCTGTGGGCAAGGACCTTCCAYTAGACCAGGGTGCCCTGTCYRRCYTGGCCTTGGRCACTTCCAGGGATCCAGGGGCAGCCACAGCTTCTCTGGGCAGCCTGTATGTCTTGCTTTCCAGCAGTGGAAGCCTTTGAGCTCAGGCTCATCCTCTGTATTTTTGTTTTCTAACATTACAGATGTGACCCCTCCTGAACGTTTGTCTATCCCAGTCCAAGCTGAGAGCGAAAGACCTCGAATACCTTCTGTGCCAGCCTGGGGTAAGCTACATTGAAGGCTATCCTAGAGACACAGCATGCCAAAGGCTCTTTCCCAGTGTTGTGGGAAGAGGGAATTCCTACGTGTTGGGAAAGGTGTGACCTCTAGGAGTACAGTCTTATTGTGGAGTGTGGTGAGCTAAATCCCACATCTGTTGTGTGTTGTAGGTTCAGCTGCTGCCAAGAGGAGCCGTGACATGGTTAGTATTTGGGTAGGCTGAAAAAAACACTTTCTCTACTGGGTGAAAGCTCCATGCCTCATGGGTGGTTCCACAAAATATTCCTGGAAGAGCTGGTTCTCACTTTGTGTTACCCARCCTATCACTCTGAGGCTGTAACAGAGCTGATGGTCTCGGAGTGGCTTACTCATTAGCCACATCCTCCTTATTAAGATTGGCAAATAACACAAATTCTTGTCTCATTGTTGTGAGGTTTGATGATGATGATGCCTAAAAAAAAAAATCCCAGAAACTTCAGCTTGCTGTCGGAGACACTGCAGATGAAGCAGCAGTCAGTTTTCCACAATTGCATGATCAGGCTTGCCCTGATTTAGTGGGTTATTTTGTGCTCCCAGCTGCTGATGAGAACAGGTGTGTGGAATGTGGATGCTTCTACCCATCCCTAGGTCTAGAGAAGTAAAAAAGCTGTGAAACAAGCCACTTTAAGGATTCCCATTTCTCACTGGCTGGGATGCGATATCCTGCTGGATTAGCCAGCAAGCACTCAGAATAAGAGGGAGTTTAATTGTGGTGTGTCCCTGCCAGGATTATGAGATGAAAGCAGACCCCTGTGGACACTGCCTGATCCTCAATAATGTCAACTTCTCCAGAGAGTCAGATCTGTCGACCCGAGAAGGCTCTGACATTGACTGTGAGAAGCTGGAGAGGCGTTTCAAGGCCTTGCGCTTCACTGTCCTGGTTCGGCGGGATCTGAAAGCTCAGGTGAGGYTGGTTGTGCCCTGCTGACACCAGGAATGAGACATGAGCCCCTGGAAACTGTGGGAATGCATTAGAGGATGTATCCCATGCTGGCAGCACGCTGAAAAACCCCCAGAAAGAAACAATGAACCACTTGCATGCTCTTRCTTTATTGTTTTGCTGTGGCTGCAGAAGGGGAGAGGAGCTTGCACATTTTCACCCCTCTGCCTGCATGTAGAATYCTGGTTGTGATTTGTAGGGAATGGGTGAGGCTGTGTTTTTGGGATAGCTGGGACAGCTGTAACATGTTTATCTGTGCTGTSCTTTCTTGGTTGTTCCTGGAAACTTGGGCAGTACTTGCTCATCTGAAAGTAAAACATGGTTCTCTGCTCACCCACCAGCTCCCAGTCAGAAGCTGTGGATTTCAGCAGATAAATCATGTGGAAGCATGTTYTGGTTTGTATTGCTGTGTTGTAAAGAGTGCAGGGAGGTGAGAAATCTGTGCGATTAAAGCAGCCAGTGTTAAATAAATGCAGAGATAGAGAAATAGTCACTCTCTGCCAATGGCTTTTGCCAGCTCTGCTTGGGGCTCACAGATCCTTCCACGTGGCAGYTCAGTTAGAGCAGGGCCTGGCACTAAGCTGTGGCTGAGTATGGTTCARAAAATCTCCCATAATGGTGTTTTCCACACAGGAAATGGTTTTGGAGCTGCTGAAGTTATCACGACAGGACCACAGTGCTTTGGACTGCTGCATCGTGGTCATCCTTTCCCACGGCTGTCAGGTGGGTTTGTGCCATCTCTCCCTTTGTTCCTTTGGTGTGGGAAGGAGTTAATTCCCCATCCTTTGGTCTCTCACAGGATGAGAGGGAAGTGGTCTGTCTAAACCTTGTTCTGCCGTTGCAGTACATTTCCAGGAGTTGCACCCTCATTCTGGATTAAAGAAAACAGAAACTTCTCTGGTGTAATCTGATCCAGACTGCCAGTGCCAGTGGACAAGTGTTTTCCATGTTGGAATTTGGGGTTAATAATTTGGAACTGAGAGATGAGCAGAGAGCRAAGGGGAGGTCCCACTCAGCCTTATGCTGTGATTATTCAGTCCTTCCTGTTCTCCAGCTCTGACAGGGAGATGCTATTAGCAATAAAGCCTGTTTATTCCAAGGCACTTCTTGAAGGATGAGGAGAGGGATTGTTAGGAAARTGGTGTATGGTTTGTGCCCACTGAGCCAGAGGATGAGAAAGTCCTTTGCTGGAGGAAGTGGGATACGAGTTGGATAATAGAAGTTGGATTGCTGGGTTTCAGTGCATTTCAAATGACTTCTGGGTCTCCCCTCGCCCTGACTGGGTCACAGGGATTCCCACAAAAACCAGGATTTGTTCTGGTACCTTTAGGATATGAAGCACCTGATGGGAGATGGGCTCCCTCGGCAATGGCCTCGCCTTTGGTGTCACTAGCTCCTGCATTTTCCTCTTGCAGACGAGCCATATTCAGTTTCCTGGAGGCGTTTATGGAACGGATGGAAAACCCATTCCTGTAGAAAAGATTGTGAACTATTTCAATGGGTCCAATTGCCCAAGTTTGAGAGGAAAACCCAAACTGTTCTTCATCCAGGCCTGTGGTGGAGGTGAATCTTTGTGTGGGCTCCGGTAGTGCTGGGCTGTGGAGATGTGGCCAGGCTGTGGCTTTCACTCCCTTCCTGTTTATCACCTGTCCCTCTCTCCAGCTGCCTTCTCACTCCAGCTGCCTCTTCTCTTACCWTGTGCTGAGAGGCTGCTCCAGCTCTTTACACAGAGTGAGGAATTTTGTATAAATCACCAATGGCTTTGACTCAACCAGCACAGCCGAAGGGCCAAAAAGCTTTATTTTGTTCCAGGGACTTTGTCCTTTTCTTTCTCCATCTTTTCATAACGTTGGATGGGCAACCGTGAACCGCTTGGGTGGGATGAATGTCAGGYAGTGTCTTGTTGCTGCTTTTTTCAGAGCAAAGGGATCAAGGCTTTGTAGTGGATTGTGATTCACCCCAAGATGAAGCTCCTGGGGGCCCTTTGGAATCAGACGCGACCCCGTTTCAGGCTCCACCGGGTAACGTGGATGAGCCCGATGCCATCACCTGTYTGCCCACACCCAGCGACATCTTGGTTTCCTACTCAACTTTTCCAGGTGAAACAACCTGTGCAAACCCTTTGCTGGGCAAGGGGGATTTAGCAAYGCAGTCAGAGMTTCGTGGSCAAAGTCAGGRGTAGTTCAGGGCARCCCRGCTCTGTTGGGGCAGCAGGAACTCRTTGGGGTGAGAACAGCAGATGAGTGTCTTGGCTTTAAGGTGCCCTCCTTCCCCCARCCCCACAACCTCTTTTTGTCTTCCTTAAGCACTTGGTCATTATTCTAAATACCTGGTCATTACTTTTTCTGAGCAACAAAAATGGGGAAAAATTCCCTGAGAGGGAGAGCAAAAGGAGAAATCYTAACCYYYAACAATGGRCTTTGGCATAATGTTCTCCTTCTTTCTCTGAAGGTTTTGTGTCCTGGAGGGAGAAGTCGACTGGCTCGTGGTATGTGGAAACACTGGACAGTGTTCTGGAGCAATACGCCCGTTCAGAAGACCTGCTGAACATGTTACTGAGGGTAAATGTCTTTTCTCACCTGCTGAACATGTTACTGAGGGTAAATGTCTTTTCTCACCTGAGTTTTTGCGGATGAAGGAAATAGTCAGGGGTGTGATCAGCTGGGCCATGGAGGCCTACACTTTAAAAAGGAGTGTGGATATTGAGCATTGAGTTTAAGGATGGGCTAGTTGGAGGTACTGGGTACTGCAGAGAGGTTTAATTACAAAGGAAGTGTCTGGCCTCAATCTGCCAAAAATTGCTAGAGGTTTCTTCAGTGTGGAGAAATTCTGGCAATACAGCTTTAATCCTTCTGAGGAAATCGCTAAAAAATGTTATGACTTGTCCTATTCACAAAAATCCAAGCTGATTTAAGCATGTCCTGGGGGTGGAGGAGCACAACGTACAGAGAGCACGGAATGAGTCTGGCTAATCAACACCTTCCTTTGTGTGCCTTGCTGACCCAGTATTTTCAAATTGGGTAAAGTGTGGGTGCCCCAGACACTTTTTCAGTTCTCCAAGTGTAGGAGAGAAGTCCAATGTGGAGGGAGGGAGAGAGGACTCACAGAATCACTTTGGTGTTGTTTTCTGGTCATTGTGGTGCTTTGGCTGCCTTGGCATGGCAGCTGTTGATGTCAAGGGATGGGGAAAAGCATTCTGTTCCTCAGCCTCTCTCCTGTTCCCAGGTGGCAAATGCCGTCTCTGCCAAGGGGAGGTACAAGCAGATCCCGGGATGTTTCAATTTCCTGCGTAAAAAATTCTTCTTCCTGTGCAACTGACACATGGGCTCCGAGCCCCCTGCCAAGTGCTGGAGATGCTTCCAGTGGCTGAACGAAATCTGTGCCCACCATGGCTCGGTGACAGTGCTGTCAGGGGATTTTCTCCGTGTGCCCAGATGTTTGTCTGGAGAGATGTGATCTTTGAGCCCTGTCTTTGTTGTGGAGTAGAGATGGGATGGAGATTGTGTTGTGCCGATGGGAAATGTTGTGGATGTCCCTTTGCTGGAGCACAGAGCCAGAGGAGAGCACTTCTGGCTCATCACAACACGGCCACGCTCGGCCTCAGAGTGTTTTTTTTGCTGATCACGATATTTGTGTCCTGGGCTGCCCAGGTGACTGGTGGGATCGGGATCTGATATTCAAGTGGAATGCAATAAGTTTTGCAATTGATGTTTCTAATAAATGCAACTAAAAGGCAAATCTTTTGCTGTATTCCCTTGTCTGTTCCATATCCTCACTGCCATTTCAGCATCTCCTGAAGTCTTCCCTGAAGGGGAAATAGTAGGAACCTTCACTTGTGTGAATTTTTAACCTCTGCTGTTCCTGGGTCTTTTCTAATGTGGCTGTGCCAGCAGGCATTATGCTCCTTTTGAGGAGTCATTCAGATGTTAAACAGGAGTTACAGCAGGAAACTGTGGGAGAACGGGCCAGCAGCGACAGGAAACTGATGAGGATTCTTTGGAATGTCAGAGCTGAGGTGAGGTACTTGAGGATCTGTGTTGGATTTTGAGGGGGGAAGCATCCTTGGAGCCACCTTGGGAGGTGCAGTGGCCTTAGGGTAGGTCTGTGCTGAGGGGTGCCAGGGGATCCCCAGGGAACCTGAGAATACCAAATCTGCCTTTGCAGTCACTATTTCCATGCTTCTTTTGGGAGCATTTCAGGTGCTTTGAGGGCACTGCAGGAGGGAGCCAGGGCTGCCCTGAGCTCCCCAAGGAGGGTCCAGCCAGAGCTGGGGTGTGGCTGTGATGGCCATGCCTGTGCTCAGGGATTTTTGAGATCTCGGTTGTCTCTGTCCCCATTCCCCTTCCCCATCCCCTGGGGCAGTGGGGTTCTGGATTGCCCTGTCCTGTCTTGGCCATTTTTGCACAGAGCACCTGGGAGTGCAGGTGATCCCAGGGCTGACCTCATCTCCCCTGGACCTGTTCTCCTTTGGGAAAGGTGACCCTGCCTTCTTCCCCTTGTTTATTGCCCCAGTTCTCTCACGAAGGGAGCATTGGGAGTGGGGTGTCCCGTGGGCACCTGGCTGGGCTGGGGGTGACTTTGGGCAGAGGTGGCTCAGCCTTGTCCTTTTCCTTCTRTCCATGACGTGGGCAGTGGTGGCTGCTGCTGCCCCAGGGCACCCTTGGCAGAGGTGAGAGCAGAGGGGGAGCACTCTGGCAGCACAAGGGGGTGGAGGGAATGTGGTGGGGCTGCAGGATGAGCCCCAGGACCAACCCCATTCCCTCAAGACCCCTGTTGTAAATCTGCTGCCATTGAGTAGCCCAGTACTAGAATCCCCTGAGACATCCCAGCGCCAGCCAAGACACCTAAACCCTCTTGGGGCCAACCAGTGCCCTATAGCTCCCCCCAAGTTCCCTAGAGTCCCCCAGGAGAGATTCCAGGCCAGATTCCAGCCACTCTCCCATCAAAGTACCAGCCAAGCCTTGAACGCTCTGGGTTGGCGATGGCCATGATGGCTCCACTCCCAACAGGAGCACCTTGTGGGATCTTTGCCCACCTTGGGCTGCCCAGGTCCCTGCCCAGCCTTGCTGCACAATGAGGGGCTCTCCCTAGCACATGGGCAGAAACCCAGGACCCCAAGACACCACCCCTTGTTTCCACTGCACCACATCCCCCTGAAAGAACCACACGAGCCCAGCTCAGCACTATTGCTTTTATTGCTCTCAATGGGTGTCGTGTTCCATGCCGCGTCCTCAGTTGGAGCTCATTTTCTGCCAAAGACAAGACGTGGGGAGGCTCATGGTGAGACCCCTGGCAGGGCAGGGCCAGCGTGGCCACCCCCTTGCGTGGGGCAGAAGGAGAGGCACCCACCTCGTTGAGCCAGTCGATGTAGGCAGACACRCGGGTGAAGACGGTCGGCTTCTTGATCATGTTGCACTTCAGGCCGGAGCCGAAGCTGACGATGCCCTCAACCTCCCAGATGCCATCCTCGCGCTGGCAGTTCAGGGGGCCACCAGAATCGCCCTGTGGGGACAGASAATCCRTGCCATCGKTCCTGGRCACCSTGCCGACATACCTCGCATCCCACCCAGCCGCCCACCATCRCAGCTCCATCCCCTCCCGTCCTGTGCTTCCCATGGCACCCATGGCTCTGCTCCGCTCCAGCCCTGCTGTCACCCCCCTGKGCTGGGGACACCCCCCACGCCACGCTGTGGTCACTCACATTGCAGCCAGAGACGACGCCATCACCGCCAGCACACACCATGGTGGTGCGCACCATGCTGCCCCACCAGTCCCACTTGGAGCAGGTCTCGTGATCCACCACGGGCAGCAGAGCCTGCTGCAGGGCGTCAGCCAGGGGCCCGTTGGCTGCAAGGACAATCACATCTCACAATCTGCACCCACACCCCGTCCCCAGGGACATGTTAGGGACCTTCCTGGGGACCCCTTCCTTACTCCTGAGGCGTCCCCAGCCGGTGACGTAGCAGGGGTAGTTGTTGGCCAGGATCTTGCCAGCCTCTGGCAGGCAGGCAGCCCGGATGGTGTCGGTCTCCTGCACCTCCTCGGACAGCTTGACCAGGGCAATGTCGTTGCTGCAGGTGGATGTGAACCATGAGGATGTTGTTTCCAGCTYTGTTGCCCCCTACCCAATCCTGAACACATCCCATCCTTACAGGACCAGGAAGGAGTTCCACTTCTCATGCACAATTGTCTTCTCCACACCCACRGCCACRGAGCCAGGCTCGTCATCAGTCAACAGGTCCTGCTTGCCCAGCACCACACGGTAGGTCATGGAATCGCTGCCAGGGGGAGAGAGTGGGTGTCAGTCCCTACAAATGTCTCACCCTGCTGGTAGAGACTCCCCAGCACCCAACACCCACCTGATGCAGTGAGCAGCCGTCAGCACCCACTGGGGAGCAATGAGGGTCCCGCCGCAAGTGTGGTGCCAGGAGCCAGAGCGAGTGTACTGCAGGGAGATCTGCAAGGGCAGAGAGCAGGGTCAGGAATGTCCCCATCCATGTCCCCATCCCCATCCCTGTCCCCATCCCCATCCCCTTCCCCATCCCTGTGCCCATCCCTGTGCCCCCTTACCTGCCATGGCCAGCTGTGGGCTACGGCGTCTTCACCGCCCACCACGCGGGAGCCCAGCTGTGGTGGCACGGCCGGCTGGCCGCATCCATAGGCTGTGGGACACCAGAGCAAGGGACATCAGAGGCTGCCTGTGCCCATGCTCAGGGCCAGGACAGGCCCCACGATCCCATCCCCCTGGTCCAACCCCTCCCCATGCCCYGCACCCACCGTAGCCCAGCAGCACGACGAGACAGACGGCTCCCAGCATGGTTGTGCTGACCAAAGGTGCGGCAGTGGGGCTGCTCACCCCTCTTATGGTGTCTGCGCTGCCACCGACCTTGGAGCGGCCCCGCCTGCCACTGCCATGTGGGGACTGTCCCACGCTGGGGCACAGGGGCTCCTCAGCCCCATGGCCCCATCTTATCGYACTCATGGTCCCTGCTGGGAACGGCCACATCTGCCCATGGYGAGCTGTCACCGTGATGGGACATGGTGGGGACACCTGGCCCTGCTCTGGCAATGGGCAGGGACCCTCCTGGGCACAGCTGATGGGCAGCCCCCACCCACACCATTGTCTGTGGGGTGCTGGGCAGCGCTGCTGCCCCCCAGTCCTGAGCACCGACTGCCCCAGGCCACTCCTGCCTCCAACCCATCACTCCCGCAGGGACAAGGTGCTCCCTTTCCCAAAGGTTTATCCCTGTGTGTCTGTGAGTCCCTATCRGTGTTTGTTCACCTTGTGCACCCATCCCTGGCATGTTTGGGTGCATGTTCCTKGCTGCTGCCCTGGCTGTGGCACCATCTTGGATCTGATGGTATCCTCTGTACTTGGGAAAGCCTGGAGTGGCTGYGGCTGTGCCATGCACGGCTATGAGGTGCACACATGAGAATTTGGGGGGCTTTTACTTTGCCTTCTGTTGTCATTTTATATGGTTGTGTTTATGCTTTGGAGCTGTAGAGGTTTATTTTAGTGGGAATTGTTTTTTTCTTTTATATTTTTGTTCCTTTGGCTGGTGGTACACCCCAGGGCAGTGGTGGGGCCCAATGCCCACATGTGGCTGGGGACGAGCACCTGGACAGGTGGGGCTACTTTGGCCAGAGGGAGCCAAGGCCACCCAAAGCACCCCAAAGGGGTCCAGCAGGAGCYGGGTGTGGCTGGAATGGCCTTTCCTCTGCCCAGGGTTTTGTGAGAGCTCAGTGGCACATGTGTCACTGGGTGTGAGGTGCTGGGTTGGTCTGTCCTGTCATGGCTGCTTTTGCACAGAGCAGCTGGGTGTGTGGGTGATCCCAGGGCTGATCCCATCTCTCCTTGACATTTTCTTCTTTGGGAAAGGTGACCCTGCACTCTCCTGCCTTGTTCACTTCCCCAGTTCTCTCAACAAGGGCGCATTGGGACTGTGGKGTCCCATGGGTGCCTGGTTGGGACAGGGTTGCAGGGAGCTGGTGCTTGACTTTGGGCAGAGAGAGCCCAGTCTTGTCCTTTTCCTTCTTCCGTGACATGGCCTGCAGTGACTTGTCCCACCTTGGGACATCCTTGGTGAAAGGAAGAGCAGAGCAGAGCACTGCAGTGGCACAGGGGTGGTGGTGGGGCATGTGGGGGACAGTGGGGGCTCAGGGAGGGATGGGGGAGCGCTCTTTTGGGGTAACTCCATGGCCCCACTGCTCATCTCCCTTTTCTGTGTGTGTCAGTGCCAGATGTCCCTRAGGGGAGCCTGGGATGGGGACTGGCACCGTGTGCTGGGGCCGTGCTGCCCTCTGGTTCTGTGCCCTCAGCATCAGGGYGCTGCTCAGTGTCAGGGGAGTCTGAGCTCTCATTCCCAGGCGTGGGTGAAGAGCATTTCTAAGATGGCATTTTTATGTAAGTGATTGTGTGAGTACTTATATTTCAACAGTGAARTAAAAGGTATGAACTTCACAAAATTTTGCTGCATTCTTTTAACCTTCCCCTTGTTCTCCCATATTGTTGAACACTTAATAATGGACACATCCTATAAAGTGTATAATAAGGTGTTACACGTTTAACAAAAATAAAGCTTACACTTCTTTAGTTTAACTTTGTAGATTTAATGCGTCAATTATGAACTGCACAAAATCTTAACAGTAATTGGCAGTTAACATGTAAATATAACAAATACTCGTTAAACTCCATGCAGCCTTAGAGATGAAAAGTRGTTGAGGCTGGAGACACTTGGTTTGTTCAGCTGGAGGAGGCTGAGGTCAGACCTCACTGGGGGCTGCAGSTCCTCCCGAGGGGCAGCTCCARTCTCCGCTCTCTGTGACAGGGACAGGACCCAGGGAAYGRCTGGAGCTGTGTCTGAGGAAAGACTGGACATTTGAGAAAGGCTCTTCACCCAGAGGGAGCACAGCTCTGCACCTGCTGGGCGAGGGGACACTGGTTATTGGGGTGACACTGGTTATTGGGGTGACACGCATTGGGGGGGATGGCCATGGCTGGCTGGTGGGGCAGGGCTGATGCCCCAGCACAGGGGCTTGGGGCCCTCTGGGGCCTTGCCCAGGGCCCCTCTGCCCAGCAAACACCCTCTGAGGATGGGCACAATGCACGGGCACACACACAAGACTGTGACACCCAGCTCCTGCACCCCCRGCCCCAACCACCATCCCCACAGCACATGTGGGTTCATGCACAAGGGACAGGGGCACCCCACACTGCCCCAACATCACAGGACAGCCTGGAGCTCTCCATCCAAGGCAGCAGGTCCTGCTGCCGGTCCCATGCCAGTGCCCTTAGCCCCTGGCCCCATCCTGCTGTGCAGTACCCACCTCCACACAGCTCTGACTGGCAGCCTTTAATTCCCTTTGGGGTGAGCCTATAGTTCCTTTGCCAGAGCACATTTCCTGTCCATCAAAACCATTCCCCACCCTCCACCCCTCTTCACCTCGAATCCTCTGGTCAGGCTGAYGAGTGCAGAGGGTTCCTGGAGAGTCCCCAGTGGCTCACACAGTGCCAGGACTCTGCTGGTGCTCCTGAGCCCCAGTGCAGGGCCAGCATTGCTCGCTGGGCTGGTGCTGGTGCCGGTCAATGGTCCAGTGGCACCACAGCTCCTAACCCGGGCACCATCTGCCACATCCCCACCAAGCTCGAGGTGCTGCCATCCACCCCTGCTCGTTCTCTTCCTCCTCACCCTGTGAGGATCCCGGCTGGGCTCCAGCAGCCACGATGGGATGGTGTGGATGGATGGCTCTGYTCAGGGCTCACAGTGCAGCACCCATTCCTACCTCCCAGACAGCCCCTTCACAGCTGCTCCCACCAACAGGCTGCCTTCTTCCTGGAAAATCTCCCCCAGGGCAGCCCTGGCTCTTCCCCGGGACCCCACAGCCCACCACCCACCTTGTTCCTCCAGCCACCATGCAATGAAGATGCTGCACTCCTGGGCAATGTCACAGGTCCTGGATATGGAGCTGCCAGTGCCATACAGCTCCCAAGGCCTCCATCTCCAGCAGAGTTCCTGCAGGCACCCCTGAGCCCTCCCAAACCAGTCAGCCCCTTTCAAGCCCCCCAAAACCAACATGATTCCCTCAAGACCCCACTGAAAGTCAGCTGCCCTGATCTAGGCAGTGCCAGTGAGGTCCCCTAAAGCATCCTTGGAGCTATCAAGTGTTCTAGATTGTCCCCAAAGGCCACCTAGGTTCCCTGGAGCTCCCCTGACCCACCTGGATAGACCCCAGCCCTTCTCCCATCAAACCACCCACCAAACCTCGAGCCCCTTGGCTCAGCCATGGCATGAGGACCGGGAGCATCTTTCAGGAYGTGCCTGACAGCCTCCCCAGGGCCCTGCCCAGCCCTGCTGCACAACAGGGACACCTTCCCCAGCACAGGAGAACTTGGGCATCACCACACACAGCCCTGAATTTGTGTCCCCAGCTCCACCATAGCCCCACAAAAGAATCAGCGAGACCAGCTCAGCACTTTTGCTTTTATCATGCTCAACGGCTGTATCTCCATGTGCCGCGTCCTCAGTTGGAGCTCATTTTCTGCCAAAAAAAAGACAAGAGGGGGTCATGGTGAGACCTTCAGTGGGGCAAGAACAGCCCCTGCGTGGGGCAGAGGGAGCACCCACCTCGTTGATCCAGTCAATGAAGGCAGACACGCGGGTGAAGACGGTCGGCTTCTTGGCCAGGTTGCAGCTCAGGCCGGAGCCGAAGCTGACGATGCCGTCCACCTCCCAGATGCCATCCTCRCGCTGGCAGTTCAGGGGGCCACCAGAATCGCCCTGTGGGGACAGACAATCTGTGCCACCGCTCCTGGGCACCCCACCAACTCCARATCCCTGCTGGCCATCCACCACCGTGGCTCCATCCCCTCTCCTGGTGGTGCCCATGGTCCCACACYGCTCGGACGCCCAMCAMGCCACGCTGKGGTCACTCACRTTGCATCCAGAGACGACGCCATCGCCACCGGCGCACACCATGCTTTCAAGCACGTTGCTGCCCCACCAGTCCCTCTGGGAGCAGGTCTCATAGTCCACCACGGGCAGCAGAGCCTGCTGCAGGATGTCAGCCAGGGGCCCGTTGGCTGCAAGGACAGTCAAAGCTCGTACCTCACACCCTGTGCCAGCATCCCCTTTCTGGGGACCCGTGGGACACCCCCCACTTACTCCTGATGCGTCCCCAGCCGGTGACGTAGCAGGGGTAGTCGTTGGCCAGGATCTTGCCAGCCTCTGGCAGGCAGGCRGCCCGGATGGTGTCACTCTCCTGCACCTCCTCGGACAGCTTGACCAGGGCAATGTCGTTGCTGCAGGTGGACATGAACCATGAGGATGTGGTCCCGGGCCATGGGGACAGGGGTCTGTGGCCACAGCAGCCATGACCCACCCCTGACGCATCCCAACCCCTACATGATGAGGAAGGAGTTCCACTTCTCGTGCACGATCGTCTTCTCCACACCCACGGCCACAGAGCCAGGCTCATCATCCACCGACAAGTCCTGCTTGCCCAGCACCACACGGTAGGTCATGGAAGAGCTGCCAGGGAGACAGAGGGGGTGTCAGTCCCTACAAACATCTTGTCTCGATGGGACAGACCCCCCCAGCGCCCAACACCCACCTGATGCAGTGAGCGGCCGTCAGCACCCACTGGGGAGCGATGAGGGTCCCGCCACAAGTGTGGTACCAAGACCCATAGCGGCTGTACTGCAGGGAGATCTGTGAGGGCAGAGGGCAGGGTCAGAGTGGGAATGTCCCCATCCATGTCCCCATCCCTGTCCCCATCCCCATCCCCTTCCCCAATCCTGTGCCCATCTCTGTGCCCCCTTACCTGCCATGGCCAGCTGTGGGCTACGGCATCTTCACCGCCCACCACGCGGGAGCCCAGCTGTGGTGGCACGGCCGGCTGGCCGCATCCATAGGCTGTGGGACACCAGAGCAAGGGACATCAGAGGCTGCCTGTGCCCATGC
>NW_026624054.1:149532-154507 GCF_030028575.1 Malurus melanocephalus
CCCCCCATCAGCCCAAGGTCCCCTTATCTCACTCCTGACACGGCCAGGACCAGCTGGAACCCCATGGGTGCCGCAGGCTGGGACAGGGGGCAGATGTCACYRGCGCTGCCAATGTCCTTGGATAACYCCACATYCCCACMYCTGGATGTCACCACATYRCCACACCTCATCCYTGYTCARTGCCACCAGCTCTGGTGGCAACCACGTGCCCAGGGTCACACCCCACTGCCCACATTCCTTCCCCCACTCCAGCCGCCACCACAGACATGCCCATCCCACAGCTGCACCACAGCACCCAGCACTTAAGAAATATAATATTTATTTGGGATTAAATTAAAAAAAACATAACACACCCCCTATACTGCCACTTGGGGGACACCGTGGGACAGATGTGGGTCTTTACAGCCACCCACAAACACAAGAGCCTCAATGACCAATGGCAGCCGCTTGTGGCCACCACGTTCATCCTGCCAGGCCGAATACAACATGAAAAAACATAATACAGTCCCATGAGCCAGCAGCTGCCTTTCTGTACGTCTTTGACCAAAATACAGAGAGACCCAGCTCCTGGGGGGCTCCATGCCAGGGGGCTGGGCACTCACCCCCAGCATCACACACACACACACACACACACACACACACACACAGAGCCCCTTGACCAGCACTTGGCTTTGTGATGGCTTTTTGTCACTGGTGTCACACACGGCAATACCAACAGACACCGAGCCAGCATGGCCACCACAACACCCACCACGGCCACCTGGACAAGTCCCCATCCTGCAAACCACAACACACGACAGTCTGGGCACAGGYGTCCCAGGGACAGGCGCTCTGGACACGGCTCCCCCGGGACTCAGCAGCAGCAGCAGCCCCYGGTGCAGCTGCGGGCAGGGAACAGGGTGCTGTGCAGGGTGGGGGGCACGCTGGGGAGGTGGGGGGCAYGAACAACACCTACAGACACCACAGCAAGAGGGGAGGGGGAGCTGRGGCCGGCTGGGCTCTGCCAGCGAGGTGGGCGCTGCACTGAGCCCGTGCCAGGACCCTGCTGGCAGCCCGGGTGGCACAGCTCGGGCAGTGTGCCTGGCACAGCTGGCACGCGGCACAGGCGGCGTCACCGGCCGGGCACCGCTGACCAGTCCTGCCCGGCCCCRTCACTGCGTGAAGGTGGACTGCAGCTCCTTGAAGGCCGCCTTCCTCTGCTTYAGCTCCTCTGCCTGCTTCTTCTTCTCCTCCTGCTCTGCCTTGATCTCCTCCTCAAACCTGCTGGCTTCGTTGATGGCTTGTGCCTGTGGATGGAAATGTCCAGCTGTGAGCCCTGTCAAGCTCTCCTGCCCATTCCAACACTTCCACCTCCTGCCCGCCAATCACCCACCACCAAACCACCCCGCAGCAGGATCCCCTGTGCCCTGGCACCTGTCTCACCTTGGCCTCAAAGAAGTTCTTGGCGCCTTTCACTCCCTCTGTGGAGACATCGATCTCGGAGAGCCGGGCCAGGGCGTGCAGCCCACTGTCCTCCTGTAGCTCACCTGCCGCTGCCTTCCGGAAAATCAGCAGGAACTGCCGGGGGAGATGGCACCATTGGCTCCCTGGAGACCCCAGAGCCACCACAGGCACTGCCCACCTTCTCACCAGCAGGAACAGTGGCTGGGGACATCTCCCTCCCGGCACAGAGCCTCCTAGCTGGACCCCTCACCTCTCGAAAGCTGAGCTTGCTGTCCAGGTCTTCATCCACCTCCTTGATCATGTTCTTCAGTCCCAAGTGCGTCTGTGGAGCKCCCAGCTTCTCCATCATCAGCTTCAGCTCCATCAGGTCAATGAAGCCGTCTTTCCCTGCGTCGTACCTGCAGGATGGAGGCACGATCGTGACCCATCGCCACGGGGTGCAGGGCMCACAGCCCCCACGCTGACCCCTGACTGCAAAGCCCCGTGTGCCCTCACACTGGCCAGGAAGGGAGGAGGGATCAGCAAGGCCCCGGGCAGTGCCGGTGTCCGGCAGCTTTCCAGACCGCAGGGAAGCTGTGGCTGAACCGCTAACAGCCCCCTGGAGCATTTTCAAGGATCACGCCTGTTTCYGTGCCGCACTTGGCAGGAGCAGCTGCCGGGATGCTGCCAAACCTGCTGCCAGCTCCCTGTGCCAGCAGCCTGAGCACATGCTCCCCTTGGCTGCAGCACAGGCTAACAGGCCATGAGGCCAAGCCCACAGGGCACTGCTCCCYGTGTCACCACCTCCTCCTCACTGTGACACAGCCAGGTGACCCTCCCCACTGCCCCAAGCCTGTGGCATCCATGCTCCAGCCCTGGCCAGGCACCTGGGCTTGGCTGAGAGCCCCGGGCACAGCTCTGCTCACTGAGCTACCTAAGGACCCGTCAGGAATGCCCCACAGACTCCTGCTTGTGGCCATGCCACCGTCCCCTCCAGCCCCCACGCTGCCCTGTCCCCTGCCCGCTGCCTGCACTGTGCTGGCAGCACGCTGGCAGGGCACAGCRGGATCTCAGCGGGGAGCCAGCACAGAGCCACACTTTGTACAGCTCCACACGCTGAWGGTGGGCAGCTGCACACTGCACCCGTGGTGACAGGGCTTTCTGTTGTGCCTTGTCACTGCAGCAGCCACGCAGAGCCCCGGCTCCCCGTGCTGCAGGTCTGTGACTCATCTGTACTTTCCCTGCCGCTGTCTGCTCTGTCTGTGGCTCCAGCAGCACCTTCCTCATCTGCCAGGAACCCGAAATGGGGCTGGTCCTGCTCACCCCTGCTGCCATCACTCTCAGAGTGCCACTGTGGGCACAGACCCCACATGATTTCTTCCTCCAACAACCCTCTTGGAGCACAGGGTCATAGAATCATGGAATGGTTGGGGTTAGAAGAGACTTTAGAGACCTTTAAAGGCCATGGGCAGGGGCACTTTCCACTATCCCAGACTGCTCCAAGTCCTGTCCATCCTGGCCTCGGACACTGCCAGGGATCCAGGGGCAGCCACAGATTCTCTGGGCACCCTGTGCCAGGGCCTCCCCACCCTCACAGGAATGAACTTCTTCCCAGTATCCAAACTAACCCTTCCCTCTGTCCCTTGCAAGTCTTTCCCCCTTTTCCTGTCACTCCATGTCCTTGTCCAAAGTCCTCCATCCTTCATCCCACAGTTTCTCTACAAGTGGTGAGTTACCCAGCCTAGCTTTGCCACTCCATCCCATGCAAGCCACCTCCCCAGCTGCAGGGCAACTCCTTGCCCTCAATCCCCTCCCTCTATTTTTTTGGGATACCAGCATCCTTCCSCATCTCCCAAAGGGCACCATCTCCCCTGTGGAGAGCAAAACCCCTTCCACGCAGCACTTTCTCCTCTACAGCCGGATTGTCACATCCTGAGGACAGCAAGCAGCAGTGGCGACACTGTGGCAGTGCTCTGCTCCGCATCATCCTTCCCTCGGGAGAACCCCCGGCTCCCAARGCTCCCCAGCGCCTCGCAGCCCCGGCGCTGCTCCTTTCGCTGCAGMGACACGCCGCAGCTGCCAGAGCAAACACGTCTGCTCCGCACGCCGCTCCCTCGCCTGCGCGGCGCCGACACCCGCCCCGCCATCTGCGCCCRGAGCCGCGGCCACCCATCGCCTCCGGCCCCCGGAGCTGTCACCGTCCCCCCCGCGGTCCCCGAGCACCGTGTCCCCGCCGCGGGCTCCCTTCTGCGGCAGCGCACGGCTCGCAGCAGCCTGGCTCGCTGCCATGTGGGGGACAGTCCCCTGGGGAAGACACGGGGAACAGGGGGGTCCCTGCACCGCCAGAGCTCTGGCAGGGTGTGCCCGRACCCCACGCAGCCCCCCGACCTTGCGTTTCGGCGATCACCGCCTCCAGCTCCCCGCTTCCTCCATCCCCCGGCCGCGTCCGAGCGAGACCACCCGGGACGCGGATGCGGATCCTCCCCCCTCTGCCAGACGGGATGAGGGACATTGGCATGTCGCAGCCATGCCAGCATCACGACTCCACGCTTGCCGGAGTCCCGCTGCCTGCACGCCTCCCGCACAAAGCACGCAGCGCGCCGCGGGAGCCATGGGGATGCTCCGGGCTGTCCCGTTGGCCCCTGGCGACTCCCGCGCACACCAGCGTGGCCGCGGTTGRAGTCACCCCGATTTCTGGCTGGGTGTCACCCCCTGGAAATTTCCAGGGCTGGAGGCTCGCTGCCAGCTCCCCCCCTTCCCCGGGGCYGGGGGCCGAGCTCGTGCTCCGAGTCACGCTCGCCACGCGTGGTGGCACGCAGCGCGGGCAGGGATGCTGAGGACACAGCAGCCTGGCCTCTGCGGCCCCCGGGGGATGCAGGGGTGTGGGATCTCTCGGTGATGCGKCAGAGGGAATGTGGGGGTCCCCGGTCCCCTCTCTCAGCTCCCTTTCTCTGGCCTCAGCAGCAGGGTACTCATGGGGGACAGAAGGCTCGTTCTGCAGGAATTCAGGGGTGCGCAGGAACGTCTCCTGCAAGGAACCGCGGGAAGGTGTCCCCGGATCAGTTCTGTGAGGGGCTTTGGGAGGAGAGGGCTGTCCCTGGCATCCCTGAGAGGGGCAGGAGGGACATCCCTGCTGCAAGGAATCGGAGGTGCCCTGGCATCCCCGCTGCACCAAGCTGGGGTTGGGGGGAGTCTCCGACACGGAGACGGGGGATCCCTCCCGCAATAGGCTGGGAACGCACGGGGGTCCCTCTCGCAGGGACTAGGGGGGTCCCGCCCGCAGGCACGGGCGGGAGGCGCTGGAGCACCTGCCCTGCAGTAGCCGGGGTACCGGGGATGCAGGAACCGGGATGTCAGGGGTGCAGGATGGCCGGGGTCCCCCGCCCGCCCCGGCGCTGCCACCCGGGAACCCTCCTCTCCCTGTCCCCCACACTCACTGTCGGAAGAGCCGTTCCATGTCGCGGAGCTGCCGCCGGGAGAACTCGCGGAACTCCCCGGCGGGGCTGAAGACGCGGCGGCCACCGCCCCCGGGCGAGCCCTCGCCCACCGCCCG
>NW_026624054.1:154612-169586 GCF_030028575.1 Malurus melanocephalus
CGGTTCCCGTGCCCGCCCCGGGGGGCTCGGGCTGCCCGCCCCGTCCGCGCATCGCCGTCCCCTCGGACCGCCTCGCTGGCGCCAGCCGGGCTCCATCAGCGACACTGGGGGTTCCCGTGCCCGCCGCGATCTATCAGCCATCACCATCCCTTTGGACCCCCTCMCTTCCTTCCACCGGCAACATCGGCAGGTCTCATCCAGTCCCCGGGATGATCCTTACGGTCCAGAATCACCGGTGGGTCCCGTGCCCCGGTGGGATCGCCCCCAGACTATCTTTGGGTCCCTTTCAACCCAAACCAGCCCATGATTCTATGGATCCATAGGCTCAAGGAGGGTAAGGGGATTCTGGTGCTTTCACAGCCACCTTTGCTGTTGCCATCTCCATCCATTCCTGACCCAATTTGCCAAGGGTGGTGTGGGGAAGGTTCACAGAGTCTTGGAGCAGCACAACACCTCCAGATACCCCTGTAGAGGATGCCCACGGCAGCATCTTTGACAGACACAGGCATACAGGGCCATGCCTTGCCCCAGTGTAAGCCCAGGCATTCAGACAGGGAAACATCCAGCTTCTCCCAGCACAGGCAGCAGGAAAACCAGGCCACCCCAATTAGCAGAGCCCCACAGCAGTGTCATTGCCGTTAGGGATAGGCCACTGCACACACGTGAGTGCTTCACACGCCCAGAGACGATGCAGCCCTGCATCAGCCCACTGCAGCCCTCTGTGCTGCTTCCAGATCTTTTTTATCCCATTAAAAAACAAAGACCAAAAACCCCCAGCGGGGCTTTGCTCACATCGAATTATCCTCGCTGAAGAGGTCTGCAGAGGACTCGGCCCATGGGCTGCTCYGAGCGATGCCGAGATGGAGCAGCTGCAGGGATGACATGCCGGAGCTGCCTGTCACCTGCAGGGACCCCCTGCCCAAAATATTGCTGCTCCCCAAAATCYGGGGTCTGCTCTCACCCTTGCTGATGCCAAGAAGCCATCCCCCATCCCAACCCGCCAACACGTCACTCTCATTTCCCCAGTTTGTCCTTGTGCTGCTGCTGTACTGGTGGGGCTGGTATGGATCCTCTTCTTCCTCTTTCCCATGTGGCAGGCCCAGCACTCCTGGGGAGTTCCAGGAATTCCAGAACTCTGTATCACATCATGCTGTATGTTCCAGTTTCCCGGTGCCACAATGGGGACCAGAAGACGTGGGAGTTGCAAGGGCTGTTTCAAGCCATATCGGCTTCATGTGCTCATGGCCACTTCAGCATGGACAGGACACCCCCACAACTGACCTCACACWTCACTGGGCTGTGTTCACACACACAAATACACACACGTGTGTATACAGGACTGTATCCTCACCACCTGTCCCACTGCCGTAAATCCCACCACCGCCCTGTGGGATCATCCACCCCGCTCTGTGGGACATGGATTGTGGGGAAATAAGGTCCTTCATTGTACAGTTSCACCAGTGTGTTCAGGAGCTACAGGATGCAAGCAGGAGCTCCTCAAAATGCACCCACACCTCATGCCACCTTCATGGAGTCCAGAGCGATGGCCTGTTCCTGCTGCAGATCACCACCCAGTGAAGGTCCCTGTGGTGCCTCTCCTATGAGCTTCCCAATTTGACAGTGTCTGCCAGGCACTCCTTGGCCTTCAGCTTTCCCGAGCAGAGAGGCTTTGTGGCTCCAGGCTGCAGAACAGAGACATTGGGCACAGCACTGACCACAAGAGCTTGGCATGACCTGCTCTCCTCCCTCGCCCTCGTACATGGCACAAACCCATCGCTACAGGAGCTTGCACCACCTCCAGCTTCACCAGGGGATGCTGTGGCTGTTGGGGGCTCCAGCCTCTCGGGATGGTCTGACTGCCCACCCTGGGATGGCTCCCAACAGCTGGAGCTGGCTGTCATCCAAAGCTCAGGGCTGGGTGCTGCCTCCTCACCTTGTGCCGTTTGGCYGCTTGCCGCAGCCTCTTCTCCCGCTCCAGCTGGAGCTGCACCCTCTCCAGAGCCTCTCGCAGCAGGGCCTTCTCCTCTGCCTCCCTGTGGACTTCATCCTCCAGCCTGGACATCTCCTCCTGGCACCTCTGCAGGGATGCTTGGCTCTGTCTGTGCAAGTGGGAGGGGGGGGATTCTGTTGGTGTTTTGGCCTTTTGAGCCCCCTGACCCTCAGCTGGGCTCTCCCACGCCTGCCTTGGTGCTGCTGACACTGTCCCTCTGCCCCAGCCGATGCCACTGCTGTCCCAAGCTCTGGTCATCCCGGACAAGAGATCCTGTCAGGCTTTCCTGACTCTGACACTGCTCAACCATGTGAGGCTGCACAAGGCACCACTGCAGAATACTGAGAGGATCTTTCCCCACTCGTCCTGATGTTTGATTTTGTGCCATGGCCACACTGTGACTGGTTCCAGACAGAYACAGGACCCATCACTCCTTCTCCCAAGGTCCCCATCACTTGGCATCCAAGGACCAGGYCTTGCTCAGAATTGTGACCTTGCCTTTCTGTACCTGAGCTGCTCCATGCTTCCCTCATAATCTTTCAGCATTTCTTCTTTCCTTTCCAGACAAAGCTGGAGRTTCCTGATCTTGTTGTACAACAGCTCCAGGGCCTTCTGCCTCTGCCGTCCCACTTGTCCCCTCTTCTCCTGAGGAAGGTGCTGCAGAGGCTGCATTCCTGACAGCTCCTTCATCTCCATCAGGCTTCCCAGTGCACCGATTACATCAAGGTACTGTGGGAAGAACAGGGAATGCATTATTTACCAGGTCTGCTGCATTCCATCACGCTGCTCAGCCATCTGCTTTCTGTCTGCTTTCCTGASGAGATGACAGTGTCCCAAGGAAAGTAGGTTTGCATTCCCTTCCCAGCGGTGCAGCTTACCGGGATTGGATTGCTTCCTTTTCTAAGATGATTGTTTTCCCTCCTGGATGTTTCCCTGCCCTTTTAGCAGGGAAGAGACCTCCTTKCCCAACCCAGCCTGTGGACCCCTCCCCTGGCAGCTCCTTCCATTGCCCCCCAGCCTCTCTGAWGCACCAGGGCATGTTTTGGGGTCCAGGATGTCCTGGCAGACACTCAATGTGCTCTGAGCCATGGAACCATAGAATGGTTTGGGTTGGAAGGGAAATTTAAAGCTCATCTAATCCARCCCCCCGCCCCTGCCATGGACAGGGATGTCTTCAACTGRACCACAGAGCAGTAAATCCTCAATRTTCCTGCAGTATCCTGATGTCACCTATGCCTGAAACGTGTTCACAAAACATCTAAACTCTACACACACCGGGCATGTACACACTGTMCACATGATTTACTACATTTATCCYTAACATACCATCTTCTCACCAAAGTCTGTCGCCTCAGCCATCTCCAATCTCGCTGTGCTGTTGGAGATCCTGAGCAAGCCCCTGTGAGGAACATGGCCAGGAACCTGCACAGACAGGCAAGGACCCCATGGAGCCCACTTTGAGCCTGGCTTTTGGTCAAGCAGCCTTGACCTCCCTTCTGCCTCATAGAAACCCCCCAGTGTCGCTGTGGTGCCAAATCTCCACCCTGCTCAGCCCATGGCACCCCTGAGCAATGCTATTTCAACAGCACCGGGCAATGTGCTGGTCCTGATGGAGCTGACACCTCTGCAGGAGCACTGCCAYCCATCATCCCTGCCATGCATCTCATACCCTGCCAGGCTCTAGCTCTCCCCCTCTCCACCCTGACTTCTTATGCAGCATCTCTGAAAACTTATTTCTCCCTCTTCCAGGGTATGTTTTCCAAACAAAGCCACAGGCATTGCGAGCCACACACTGCCTCCCTACCTTGCCAGCCTTCAGCTTTCCTCCCAACACAGGTGCAGGTTCCATCTCAAGACCTCTTTGTTGGRCTATTTTCTCTGGTGTGTCTTTCATCCAGACCTCCAGTGGCTCCGAGCCCCTCTTCAGAGCACCTGGAGGCAAACAAGCAGCTGCCAAATTGTTCCAATCTCCACACAACTTCGAGGCTGGCCAGATCTTCCGAGCTTCCCCAGGGTGTTGGGGCCCTGGCACAGGGTGCCCAGAGAAGCTGTGGCTGCTCCTGGATCCCTGGCAGTGTCCAAGGCCAGGTTGGATGGGGCTTGGAGCACCCTGGGACAGTGGAAGTGTCCCTGCCATGGCAGGGGGTGGAACAGGATGATCTTTAATGTCCCTTCCAACCCAAACTATTCCATTATTCTGGGAGAGCCCTGCTCACCTGAGCACTGCCTCTTCTCCAGCATCTTCACCCTCTCTCGGAGCTCAGCCAAACCTTCTTTTTGGCGCTGGATGGTCTCCTCGTGCCTGAGGCCTCGGCATTTTGCACCAAGCTCAGCCAAGTCTGATGGCAGCTCCTGGAAGCAGCAACTCCTCTGGTTCTTGCCCAGTCTGCATCTGGCTCAGCACAAGCTCAGCTCAAACACAGCCTGACATGGGGCACCTGGCACATTCCAAAAGCAAAGCCTGGGGAGCATTCCCGTGGATTTGGGGGGTATAAGAGACTTGTCAGAGACCTCTTTCCTGCTCTGCTGTGCCATGGTGTGGATATGAACCCTGCAAAGGCTCTGGAGAGCCAKGAGAGGGATGGTGTGTGGCTCTGAACAGCCATGTTGGTGTTTTCCCCTTGCCCTTTGCAGTCCCACAGAGCAAGATTTTTTTTAAGATTTAAAAAGAGATTTATCTTTTTAAATACACAGACACCAATGCACTCTGTATTCTGCACCCCTACAAGAACTTGGACATTGTTCCCTCCACATGCACTGCCCTCTCCCAGCCCCATCCAGACTCCTGCATTATGACAAACATCCAAAAATCTGTGATGGGGCTAAGGCCCATCAGCATGCCCTGTGCTCACTTAACGGTGGCTGCTGACCCCCAGCTCCGGTTCAGCTGCTGTCACCCCATAGCTTTACCCATCCTGCTCCCCAATGGCACCCCCAGCACTCAGATGTTCCCTTCCCCATCACAGTGTTACATGAAATCACAGAAATCACAGAATCATCAARGCTGGAAGAGATCTTTAAGATCATTAAGTCCAACCCAGCAACCCATCACTGCCACTGTAACCCCATAAACACTAAATCACAGCATCCCATATCAGATCCAGATACCTCTTACACACCTCCAGGATGGTGATTCCACCACCTCCCTGGGGAACCTATTGCAGTATCAGACCATCCTAACAGTGATAAAACCTTTTCTAATATGTAATCTGATTCTTCCCTGTAACAGCTTAAGGCCATTTCCTCTTGTCCTCTCACTGCAGGCATGGTAGAAGAGGTAGAAGAGACCCTCACTTCACAACAACATTCTTTCAGAGCTCAAGTCCCCCTGAGCCTCCTCTTCTCAAGACTAAACTAATCCAGCTTCCTGAACCATTCCTCCCAAGACATGTTTTCTAGAACTTTCACGAGCCTTGTTGCCTACAGCTGGAACAATCCAGCACCTCGATAATCTTTCTAAGGTGAGGGTCCACTTGCTGTAGATGTGACACTGTATGAACTAGCAGTGTTTTCTGCCCATCCCGCTCTCCAGTGGAGCACTGGGATGTTCCTGTCCCCATCGCAGTGTGTGGAACAGGACAGGCAGCAGCTCCCGCCCCCCATCAGCTGGCTGTGAGTCACCGCCCGGCCCCCGCAGCCAGCCGGCCCCGCTGGCACCGTACAGAATGTACGATTCCTACAGTCCCTCCATCTGCTGCTGCCACCACCTGCGAGTTCTTCCCTTTTCCAGCCTCGGGGAAATCGAATAGGAGTTTGGCACAGGAGAATGAGGAGCGTTTCTTCCTGTCCCGCGCAAGAAGCTGTCCCTACTCCTGCACATCCAACCCCAGAACWGGTTCTGCGTTACCTGCACAGCCAGCATCCGCGGCAAGTTGGATAAAGGAGGGAAAGCTTTCAATTTGCTCTACCCTCTAATTGACAATTAACGCAGCCATTAGCACACGCAACACTTGCCGGTTCCAAAGCGCTGTGCAAACAGCAGCTCATTAAGCAGCAGCAGCAGSCGGGCGGGGGCTGAGCGCACCCCGGATCCGCACCCCGGATCGCAGGCGGCACAGGCAGCCCTCGCTCGGCAAAGGGTGCCCGGCTAAACCGCCCTCGGGCCAGCGCGGAGCAGCTCCGGGCTTGGCTCTCACCGCCATGCCCAGAAACACCCGGCAAACCCACACCGCGGGACTCTCACGAGGACTCACCCGCTGGGACGCTTCACCCTCCTGCACCGGAGTCCTGRGAGCATCCTCTGTGTTCTCCACTGTTTGTTGGGAGGCATCCCTCAGCGCCTGGCAGCGGCTTTGGGCTTGGCTGTGCAGAGAGATGAGGCGTTGGGGACCCCGTGACGGATGCAGGTGACCCGAACAGCTTGTGGAGAGCAGCACCCCGGGCACCCAGCAGTGACTAATATTGCATGGGTGGGAACACTYGCTTAGTTACAAATGCCTGAGTAACCCATCCACCAGCATGAGCTCCACCAAACCCCCATTTGGGTTCCTGTGTCATGGATTCAGAGCTGAGCTCCAACCTGATACTCTCACATGTGCCTTTGCCTTCTCCTTCAGGAGAACCCTGAACACCATTGAAAGGAATGAGAAGGTAGCATCTTTACAGACTCTGACTCTGGGGTGAGATAAGGCTGATATTGGGAGACAGAAAGAAACAATAGGAAGGATTTRCATAGGAATTCTACTGATTGGCTTACCCCAGTCTATGTTAATAGACACCTGAGCAGAGACACAGAGATGGATATTGAAAGGGGGCAATGTATGATAGAAGGGGGGTTTCATCAGGCGTTTCGAAGAGTCTGAACTTTCAAGTACCTCACTCAATGGGGAAAGAGAGAGGGAACTGTGGCCGGGAAATTGGGATAAAAGAGGCTGCGTCCTCTATGAATTTGAGAGACCCCATGGGAATTGCCCACGATCTCTCCCTTTATTCATGAATAAAGTTGCGGGACTCCTCTGTCTCCTTTTTAGACATAAACCTCTAGTGCTTGTGGATTAATTTTCCTRACACCATCAGCTGCTGGGGACACACAGAGTGCCATCTGTGAAGCTTTGGGTCATGTCAGTGTGTACCTCAACTCTTCAGCTGCTGCTTTCAGGGTCCGATCCTTCTCTTGCACAAGGCTGGACAGCTCAGATAGCTTCTCCCTGAGCTGGTTCACTTCCTGCTCGCGGTGCTTCAGCTGCCTYTGGCTGTGCTCCAGCTCCACCTTCTGCTCCTCATTCAGCTCCCCTGAGCACAGAACAGCCTCGTGGGATGCTGGCTGACTCATCCCCCTCTCTTGGGGGATCTGCAGCTGCTGCACCCTCATGGAAGCTGCCAGCAGCAGTGGGGCTTAAATAACCCAAATCCCTGCAGAGCCCTGCCCTGCCCTGGACAGCTGCCCTCAGACCCTGGGCTGTGCCAACAGGACATCCTGTTTATTAAATCCCAGGCTCTTTGTGTGGGTATAAGCCAGACAATTCCTTGCTGTGGCAATTTTCCCTCTGACTGAAGGAGGACAGGTTACCAGCATTTTCTCACTTGCCTCCTTTGACTCCACGCATTCCCCATGGGCTCTGTCCCCATGCTCCCAGCCCTGCCCATGGAGGAATCCCAGGCAAGGCTCTCCCAGTCCACTGGCTGGGGACACCTTCAGCTCCAAGGAGTTCACCAGTGYCATCCTGAGCTCAGTTTTGCCTAGCTGCTCTCCCCCTGATTGCTCTGCCCTCTCACTGTCACTGCTCTTACTGAGCCAAGGATGGGGAGAAAGTAGCCTTGCCAAAGAGAACATTTGTCCCCAGCAGGACATGGCCTGAGGACGGTGACATTTCCCAGGATTTGTGTGTGCCTGCTGCACCATCACTGCTTGGAGGAGCACTGGGACCATGGGAGCCCCTGGTGCACATCACCCACCTTTCATGTCCGACATCCTGGCTCTGGTTTCTGACAGCTCCCTGGTGAGCCTGCTGATCACTGCCTSCTTTTCCAGGAGCATGGACTGTGCCGCTGCCAGCTCCTCCTGCAGGCTCCTGGGAAAGATCAGTGCAAATTCACAGCCACTGGGAATCCCATTTCAGGGAGCCCATGCACACCTTCCTGTGCTGCATTTCCTGGCTGACACTCACACAATCCTTTTCCAGCTGCCTTTTGGGGTCACCTTATGGCATGGGATTGGCCACACCATTGGCTCTTCCCTGGAGCCATCTGCATGGGCTGGCAGATCCTCAGGATCACCTCAGCCCAGAAAAGGGAGTCAGTCCCACCCAGACTAAAAAGATCTAAAAAAGACTAAAAAGATCTAAAAAAGACTAAAAAGATCTAAAAAAGACTAAAAAGACTAAAAAAGCACCAGTTGTGTTGGACTTCCTCAGGCTCTCCCAGTGGTCCCTGCCCTTCTCCAAGCCTTCCTGATCACCAACAGCGAGAGCTGCTCACCTCAGACAAACGTGTGACTCCAAGGCAGGACAAATCTCCAGCCAAGCTCCTGGTGCTGACCTGTGGGCATGGCACTGAAATCCTGCAGGACACACGAAAAGAAGGCTGATTACATCTTTGTAACACATTTGTTGCTTCTGCTGCACAAATAATTTCTTTCATGCCAGCTCTGAGGGCTGAGGACTCTCTCYTGGGGAAACCTATGTCTCTTGGAGCCCAGTTCCAAGGCCAGCTGGGCAATTCCTGATATTTGGCCTTTTTTTGGGATTGCTTCTGTCTGGGAGGAGCCCAAAGCACTCCAGTCTTCTCATTTTGGAGGGCGAAGAGCCCTTTTCCAGTGGCAAAGCACTGTCTGTTGACAGTCTCCAAAACCACCAAGCAACGAAATGGCTCCTGCAGGGGCTCAGAGCTTGTCCTGCAGGTGCAATAACCTCCATGCAACATCTCCCCAGTGTTTTCCACAGCAGCAAATTCCCTATTCCATCTCCATATACATCTCATGCTAACCTGGGAGGCTCCTGGTACAGGTGCATCCCCTACAACCCTTACCTACCTTCCAGTTTTTCCTCAAGTGCTTTCTTTTCCTCCTCCAGCATCTTCTGCTGCTCAGTGGCCTCTAGCAGCCTGTCCTCCAAGGCCAGGATGGTCAGGGAATGCTGCCTGCTTTGCTCTCTGTACCCTGCTGTTTCTTCCTGCAGTTTGTGCCTCTGCAGCTCCTGCTCCTCCTGGGCAGCCCTGAGCTGTTTGTCCTGCTCGAGCACCTTCTGCTGCAGCACTGCCTGGGGAACGAGATGGGGCAGCTCTGRGGGTTTCTTTTGGGATCACCAKTGGCATAATCTCTCCTGGGTKGYGGTTGGGAGAATGGAGRGAAGGGGAGGGATGATTTCAAGSATGGGGGAAGCCTTCTCCTCCAGTWCTGCACCCTCCACCTGCACACACGGGTCAGTGGAAATACCTCTTGTGCAGTGATTTTCTCCAGCTTGTGCAAAGCTTCTCTCAGTTTTCCCTCTGTCAGCTCCTGTTCCTCCGCCTGCTTTGCTGTTGCCTACAGGAAGTAATTAGCAGTAATTAAGCTAGCCAGGAATCCACCTTTCTTTCTGAAGATCTGTATCTCTGTGTATTTGGTAGGGGAAAAACCCCTTCATCCACCCAGCACCAAACTGCAGCACATTTGCCTCTTTCTTCATTCCAAGTGTGAGCACCTCCTGTGCTCACCTCAGCCATGCTTCTCAGGTGGTTTTCCAGCTCTTGGATCTTCTTCTGCTCTTCCTCCACRGATTTCTTGCACTTGTCCTTCTCCTCAGCTACAGCGCTTTCTAGAATCTGTGAATCAACAGCCCTGAGATTCCCTTCAGGAAAACGAGACCTCAGCTCCAAGRAGGAAAGAGCAGGGAGGGTCATGGCTCCAGAGCAGGGACAGGTGATGGGAGAAGGGTCCTTGGCAGGACATGAGGTGACTCAGAGAAAGAGGGGATGGGAGTCCCTGGGGTGGAATACAGCTGAGACACTGAGGAGGAGCTGCTTGGCTGCTCCTTGCCTGAATCCTCAGAAAACTGGAGGAAGAAACACCAGGAAAGCACCATTCTCAAGGTACCAGACACAGAAGCAGAGTAGAAACTGTCCTACAAGGGCACCACAATCACAACACACATGTGACAAAACACCCACTCACACCCTGACCAGCACTGCCACTGTTGGGATGGCCTGGGCTTCCCTGGCATTGAGGGGGCTGCTGCCCCCCTGCTCTACAGGGATATCCATTTCCAGCMAAAAAGGAGCCAACAGGAGCTCAGCATGGGGAGAGAGGGAGGAAAGGCTTGAGGGGAAGCAATGCCATGTTTCCCCAAGCTCTTGGATCACTTGGATCCATCACATGGATGCTCCTTGGCTTCCCCTTCTCCCAGTGACTGACGGGCAGCTGTGCACCCTGGTGTTACCTGCAGCTGCTTCCCAGTTCCACTACGGACACTTTTGGGAGTTTACATCACCTGGATCCATCCTGATATTGGGAATATCAGGAATGGATAGGAATGAGAGGGAGATGCCTTTACAAACTCTGGGGTCTGCTGGATAAGGGCAGGTACTGACAGGTGAGRGGAGCAATGGGAGGAGCCATAAATTCCAGAGGAATTCCACCCATTGACACAGACTGCTACTGACCCAAGGCAGGGCTAAACTCCTGAACGTAGAGAAAAAGGACAGAGACACTTGAATAAAAAGAGGAGGATGTGCATTAGAAGTGGGTCTCTATTAGGAGATTTGGGAAATCTGTACCTCTCAAGTCCCTCAGCCAATGGGGAAAGAGAGAGGGAAATGCAGCTGGGAAATTGGGATAAAAAGGAGGCAGAGAGAGACCCCATGGAAATGTCCCACGGTCTCTCCCTTTATTTGAATAAAGTTWCAGGACTCCTCTGTCTCCTTTTTGGACATAAACCTCTGGTGTTTGTGGATTAATTTTGCTAACAACATCGGAGGCTATCTGTCCCCTTGGGATCCCATCAGGCTCTTGGGACTGCCCTCAGGCAGTTTGGAGCTGGAGGCTCCCTCTCTCACCAGCCAACAGTCTGACAAATACCCATTCTTCCTGCATTACGTTCCTTCTCTGAACCACCAACCATGTCACTGCACCTCTATGTTCTCCTTGTCCTTTTCCAGGATAATCTGCTGGATTTTTATCTGTAAGTCTTKCTCGTGTTTCGCTTCCAGCTCCTTTGTGTGTTCCTGCAGCAGCTCTGCCTGCAGCTCCTGGAGCTTCTCTAATTGCTCCTACAGGGAAACACCGAGGTATTAAAGGAAGTGTGGCAGCAGCAGGGTAAGAAACAAACCTCCTGTATACATTCACTCACAAAAAAAAAAAAAAAAAAATCACAAGAGAGCTCTTCCTTCCATCCTTACTGCATTAGGGATATGGACACACTGACAGTGGGCTGTGTCTCTTTTCCTTTGCATTTCCTGGAGGAATCTCAGCTACTGCACATCCTCAGTTCAGGTGCCACAGTGGCTTGCTTGGCACTGCCATCATATTTACCCGGMGAARRATTCCAAATCCACGTGGTTTATGTGCATAAATATTTCTGTACCTGCAACATCTGATTCCTCTGTGCCATCTCCTGACTCTTTTCTGACAAACTCTCGAGAGCAGCCAACAGCCCTGTAAAAGTCAATGGAGTCTCGCTGTGTTGGGAGCTCACACAGCAAATTATGGATATCAGGGAAAATTTCCTCATTGAAAGGTCAGGCACTGGAACAGGCCCCCATCCCTGGAAGTGTTCAACAAGTGTGAGGCTGTGGCACTTGGGAACAGTGCGAGCTTAATGGCTCGACTCAATGACCATGGGGACTTTTTCCAGCTTTAAAATTTCCATGATGCTTTGATTTTCTCCCCAAGGAGTGGCTCACGCTGGACTTTCCCCTCCAGCACATCCCACATTCCCAGGGACACCCAGCAGGACACAGACCTTTGCTGGAGGKGTGCAGGTCCATCCCTGTGCTGTCCAGGAGCTGCTCCACAGCCTGCAGCCAGGACAGGGGAGCACGGGCCATGTCCAGCACTGCTGTCCTGATGGCTGAGACAGAGGGATCCAGGCACAGCAGCTCCAGCTGGCCCAGCTCCCCTCGCAGGCTGGAGCTGCTGCAGGGGCTGCTCAGGCAGGCCTGGAACAAACAGAACCCATGGGGARCAAGCCAATTCTGCTGTCAGTGGCCTTCAGGGACTGGCAAATGACACAACAGCTCTGAAAACTCAGGCTAGGTTGGGTGGGACTTGGAACAACCTGGTCTAGTGGAAGGTGTCCCTGCCCATGGCAGGGGGTGGGATGGGATGGACTTTATGGAGACTCTGTGGCAAAATCCTGGGAACAACCACATGAATGCTTTAGGACAGGGCTTTGTTYCAGGGTTGTCTCTTTATTCTGACCTGTCCCCAGGCCAACAAAACACCCTGTGCCCCTATTTCCCAGCTACCACTTTGTCCTCAGTGTTTGAAGGGCTGACCTGGAGCTTCTGCAGGGCGTTCTTGAATGCCTCAATGTTTGCAGACGCCTCCTTTTCCTTTGCGACCCTGGAGCTTAATTCCTTTTGCAGACTCTTCTCCCTCTTGTGACTTTGTTGGTTCTCGTCAGAGATCTGCCTGACCTTCTCTATCACCTGGCAAAAGTGGGTGAAGAAAGAAGAGGATAAGGCATTGTATTCACACTGCTGAAGGACCAGGGAGGATCTCCCAGAGAAACAATTGAGTCTTGCTGCAAGCTGACAGTCACATCACACTCCTGGGCTTGTCCCTGCTGCAGTCCACTGACCCCTCCAGGCTTTGGGGCACAAAAAGGACTGTGTTCCCTTCATGTTGTGGAGCAGTGCCATTAACCTGAGGCAGCCAGAGCACAGCTCCTCATCTGGAGGAGCCTGCATGCTCCAGCCCCACTGCACATGGAGCAGGCACCGTGGCTGTTCTGGGGCAGCTGCCTTGAGCCGCTCAGGTTGTTGTTGTTTGTCTCTGTGAACTGGTGTCCAGACTCACCTGCTGCTCTGTTACAGATTTCCCTGTKCTGCCTGCTGCTGATGGAGAACAGACTTGCATCACTCGGGTCTTGAAGGACTCCAGCTGCAGCAGGGATCAAMACATGGAAACAAACACCACCAATCATCAATAGCCACTCTGCTGATCATTGATGGTTGATATCTAGCACGATGTTAGCTGCAAAGGGCTGTTCCTGCCCAGAGAGCATTACCYAGGTACTGATGAGGGTTTGTATGGCTCCCAGACAGCATAACTAGGATTACAGACTCCTTTTCTGTATCCTGTTAAACTGCTCTGTTGTCTATGTTGCCCATACAAATCCTGTGGATAAGCCTTTTATACTTCACCCATGACAAGTTAAGTCCCATGTCCAGGTTTGGGGTTCAGGATTCTGGGTTTCTGTTTCCACAACACATCCTTCCCCATGGGAAGCCTCATCCCCATGCTGACCATATCCCCATGCTGCCCATGGCCCCAGTGGTGATGTTCCCACCCCTGCCATTCCCTACCTGCTCCCTGGCTCTCTGCAGGTCAGCCCGCAGCAGGCGCTCCCTGTGCCCCATCTCCTGCAGCTGATCTGCCTGCTGGGACCAGGCTGCCTTCAGCTCCTCCTCCACCTGCAATGAGAGCTTTGGCACCTCAGAATGACATCCAACACCATGCCATGGGCATTTCCATCCTAACTACCCGCTATTTCCATCAGACAGCTCAGGAGGTAGCTTTGGAATCCCRGGAAAGGGGCAGCAATCCTGGTGAAGGCAGTGGGGTTGCAGCATTGACCCTTCGTGGCACTTTGTATCTGGGTTTGGTCCCTGGGACATCGTCCATCCTTGGATTCCTCACCAAACACCCACACAGGGCACTCAGCCCTCTGAGTTATTTTCCTTTTCCCCAGGGTCCATGGCAGAGCTCAGGGCAGSTGGACACTGCCTGTCCAGCCTGTGCTCCCAGCTATTGCTGCTCCTCATCCCACCCCTCTGGGATGGTGGCACCTGCCCTCTGTGTGTCCCCTGCAGCTGCCTGCTTACCTTGGCTTTCTCAGCCAGCTGCTTTTGGACACTCTGATGTTTCTGGATCTCCCTCTGCAGCCCCCGCAGGTCCCTCTCCAGCTCCTCRATGCGCTGCAAGAGCCCGGGGAGGGCGGGAGTCTCAGCTGGGCATTGCCCCTCTGKATGACCTCCACAGATAAACACGATTTTCTCCCCATCTAACTCACTTTGTTTACCCTGGAATTCTCTCCTAACCTATATGTACTGTCGTTATGTCAGCTTAGAAGTTGAATTCCAATCTGATTTCTGATCACATTCCCCCCACTCCCCCCTCTCCTCCACCCTTCCCTTCACGTTATAACCCTTACAAATCCGACAGTTTCCCCTTCCCCAGGCTGTTATGCCCATTTTGTGCCTTTCAGGACAGTTGTTTGAATCCCCAACAACTCCCTTACAATGCTCAGTTAATTGTTCCCTGGCTGATCCATTTTCTGCAGCCACTGCTTACCCTAAATGACTTTTCCACTCACATTTCTGCAGGAGATCAGTTCTTGCTCTCCCAGTTCATGCTTTGTTYCTTCTTTAATTCTCCAGCACTAGAAGGAATGGGAACCAAGGAAAACAACCATTAGGGTAGAGATACCATCRCKCYTGCTGTGAAAGGRACACTGGCACAGGCTGCCTGGGGCAGTGGCTGGGTCACAATYCCTTCAGGGATTTAAAAGACATTTGGGGACACGGTTTAGTGCTGGCCTTGGYAGTGCTGRGTTAACAGCTRGACTCAGTGACCTTACAGGTCATTTCCACCTCAGCATTCCAGGATTCCCCGTCAATCCCTGGGATCTCCTGGCACACTGCAGCCAGCACAGCCTCTGCTCTCATCATGCTGCCAGTGCAGCTCTGCACCAGAGAGAAGYATAACCCTTCTCACCTGCTTTCTCACCTTAATACTCATAATTTATGTCAGACCATGAATTACCGAACCTCTCATTGGTGCTGCCAACCTTGGCTGAAACAGTGGCCAGCTGCTTGTCCTTCTCTTGGTTTTGCTTCTTCAGTTTT
>NW_026624054.1:170682-174310 GCF_030028575.1 Malurus melanocephalus
AAGGAGAGAAGGAAATCCCCTCCCTCCCACATTGCCCTTGATTTCAGACCCACAGACTGCTGCCCAAACCTGGGTGTTACCCCACAAGCACAGCTGTATCACAGAGGTGTTTTCCCTGCTCGGGGCTATGAAGGATYCAGTACCTGTTCCCTCAGGGCTTTGATCTCCTCTGTTTGGGCYCCCAGCTCTCGGCTGAAGGTGAGCAGCTCCTGGCTCAGCTCAGCCTCRCTCCTCACCGCTGCCTGGGCCAGTTTCTTTGCCATAGCCGCAATCTCCTCCTGCAGATCTCTGACCAGCACCTCTTTGCCCTTGGACTCTGTTTCCAAACTGGAGAGGTGACCAATTTCCTTCTCCAGTAGCTTCTCACCCTGCAGGCAGGTTCAGGCACCATTGGCCATTCTGCAGCTATGGACACTCCAGACCATGTGCCCAGGGCTGCTGACCCATGGCCACCAGCAAGGGACCTGCTGGCCCCAGCTTCCCACACCCTCTGGTCACCCACTGCACCCATGAAGCCTCTTTGGTGGCAGTCCCCACTCCCTGCTGGGACACAGCCTTTGGCAGGATCCACCTGCTCTGCCAAAGACCAGGATAGGGATGGCATTCCCCACTCCCTCCCTCCCCAGCATTACCTTCTCCTGGAGGGGGACATTCCCCCTGTGAGCCCCCAGGGAAAGGGCTCCCCCCGCACTTCTTGCACCGTCACCTGAGGAGCTGGTTGAGACTGGAAGAAAGCAAATTATAAGCATGAGAGRTGGTTGCAGGCARCAGAAATGCTCCCTGCAGCATCCCRTTCCCTTGTCCCTAAASTACTYCAAGGCAGTGGCCATTATTCAGGGTATGGTTTGGTTCACAACCAGCAGAGACATCAACTATTTGGGCTGAAAAGACATTTACAGTTGGTGCAAACAGTCCGCACCAACAGAAGAGAGAGAGAGAGTTACTTCACCTCTGGGAACCACCACAGCCTCAAAGCAGCAGAGACAGAGCAGAGAAAGGTTGCTCTTATTTTTSAGCACTGCCCAGCCCCTCAGAAAGCTGTGCTTTTTTGTCTTCCAGCACAGGAACAGTTGTGCTCACTGCCATGWGGGACTGGGGAATCCTTCAGGCTCTGTTCCAGAAGAGGAGTTTGTGCTGGGTGTGTCCTTTGCTTTGTTCTCACTGTGGTTTCCAGGTCAGCACTGGGACAACCTGGTGCTGCCTCACTCTGCACTTTGGCACCTCATTGTTGGCTTGGTGTTGTTTATGCCTGTTCAAAACACCCAACCCCACAGCAGGAAAACCACAGCATTGTGCACCAGGCCAAAACATTCCTGGCAAGTATCGTGTTCTCCAGCTGTTTGGGCTTACTTGCCCAAACCCTCACCTCTGCCCTGCCTCTAGCACAGATTTTATTTCCAGAGGTGTGGCAGGTTTAAAGCTCCTACACTCGAGGCAGCCACTTCAAAGGAGGTAAAAACACCACTCCAAACAGGGSTCAGGAACAGGCCCATGAGCCACAGGYRCAGATAAARTCAGTCAYGGCCCTTCTGGATCACACACCAGGAAAAAGGAAGAAGAAACATCCCTCTGCAAGGGCAACAGCATTCCCCTGGGATGTCACAGCTCATTAATTTCTTCCCTGAYCCAAATGCCACCCAGGACCCCACATGGCTTCTGATCAGCTCTGCTGGATGAAGACCCACACCCAGATCCTCACGCCCATCACTTTTCTGTTCCAATCAACTCCATTCAACACCAGGTTGCTCAGTGAGGACACCAGGACATAAATGGCTGGCTTTGGCATCCTGCAGTACCTGGCCTGACTGCAGAGGTGCTGCTGAAGGTGTCCAGAGAGGCTCTGGCCGTGCTCCTGTCCCGGGCACTCGCAGGTCGCTGTTTCTGCACTGGATGTGGTGTGTGCCCGGGGGCTCTGGGGGCTCCACTGCCCGGGGAGTTGGGGAGAAGCTGCCACTGCAGTGAGGGCAGGCGCAGAGGAGATGCAGGAGCTGAGAGTTTGGGTTCTGCAACCACCTGGAGCTKCCCAGCCCACCCTGKGGATTTCMAGCGGGGACAGGATACCTAYGGTGGGAAAACACCRYGTTATCTGCAAGATTTTAGGAGATGTTTTAGCTCTGGATTCACGTGCACTGTGTCGTGCAAAACCCTGGCACAGATCTCAGTGGAAGCACAATTTTAGTTCTTTCCCATTTCCATTGCTCAAGGATCAGATTTTAATCAGGGCATCCAGAATTTTTGCTGAAACAAAAAGAAATTTTTGGAATTTGCTGCTTTTCTGAGCTTTCCCCTCTCCATCTGACTGCCCTAATTCTGCACATCATTTGCAGATCCAGCAGAGCTCCTTTCACAGCTCTCCTGGCTCACACAAGGCCCTACCCCAGCATTTCTCCTGTTCACCCTAAGGAACCAAAGCCTCCCGTTGTGCTCCTGCCTTCCCATTCATGGAAGGGAATCAGGGCATTGGCTGCTGTTCTCCTGATGAGCAGAGCTTCCCAGGACGGTGGGGACRWGCCAMCAGCAAGGTCTCAGTTACCAGAGCTGCCCCAAACATCTGCCAGCATGGGGTCAGACCTGGGTGTGGATCCTTCAACACGGGCTGTTAACGGAGCCCCAGACCCCAGCACTGAACCCCACTGCTCCAGCCCCTTCCCCTCTGCCAGGACACATCCCAGCCCTGCTGCTCTCAGCTCCTTCTCCTCTCCCTGGCACATCCCATCCCTGCTCCAGCCCCTTCTCCTGTCCCAGGTCACATTCCATCCCTGCTCTCCAGCCCCTTCCCCTCTCCCTGGCACATCCCATCCCTGCTCCAGCCCCTTCCCCTCTGCCAGGACACATCCCAGCCCTGCTCTCCAGCCCCTTTCCCTCTCCCAGGCACATCCCAACCCCTCTGTTTTTGCTCTCGCTGCCTCCCACAGCCCTGGCTCACAGCGGGATCCCACAAAAACCTCACACAGCCTGTCTGGGCACGGCAGGATGCAATTCCCAGCCGGGTGCTGCTGCTCTGTACAGCATGTTCCTTCCTCTAAGCCTCGAGAGGAACGATCCCTCCCTGTCAGACACTGCACARCCGAGGTGGTTCCCTCCCTACAAGCAGCGGGGTCAGGCTTCAAAGCTGCTCCTCCGCAGGAGAATCACAGAGCAAGGAAAAGGCACCCCGTGGGCAGGCTCTGCATCGCTGGGCAAAGCCGATTCTGTGTGTGCACCCTGCCTTTGGGAATCCAAATGCTTACTGCTCCAGTGGGATCTAACTTTACCCWGGCAGAATCTTGGATTCTTCAAGAGCCACAATCATAAAAATGTTGCTGGCAATTATCAGTTGCTAGGTTTGGTCTGAAACCCAGCTTCTCCCTAATTATCTCGGGAGGAAACATAAAATGAAAATAAGAGGAAAAGGTCATTTCCCAGATCTACGTTTGCTAATGCGACTCGGTCCCGTGTTTTTCCCCACCGAACTGCCTGAGTTTCTTCAGCAGAGGGAGCTCCAGCTTTTCATTTTCTCCCCTCCCCGCCTTTGGCAACTTTTCTCGGGATCTCCCAGACACGCTGGGAGCGAGTTCCYGCTTCTGGAGCCTTCCTTGTCAGCAGCACCCACCCATTCATCTTTCGTCAGCACCTTTCCCTGGGCATC
>NW_026624054.1:174576-178865 GCF_030028575.1 Malurus melanocephalus
ACACTTCCCTGGGCACCTTTCCCTGAGCATCCCCAGCCTTCCCTGGGCACCTTTCCCTGGACATCCCCAGCCTTCCCTGGGCACCTTTCCCTGAGCATCCCCGCCCTTCCCTGGGCACCTTTCCGTGAGCAACCCCACTTTTCCCTGGGCACCTTTCCCTGAGCATCCTCACCCTTCCTTCCCTGGGCACCTTTCCCCAGACATCCCCTCCCTACCTGGGCTGTCCCATCCACCAGCAGCTCCAGGGACGCTCCCGCGGTGCCGAAGCTCAGCACATCCCCCGGCCTCACCCTGACGGCCGCGTTTTGGACCTGGCAGCTGTTGACAAAGGTGCCGTGGGGGGAGTTGAAGTCCCGGAGGACGAAGCTGTTGTCCGAGGGGGAGAATTCCAGGGCTGCGTGACGATCTGCTACACCTGCGGACTGGGAGGGGGCACGGGCAGGGAACGCTGCCGGATTTGGCTCCAGGTTTGGTCCTGCTCTGCTGAGCCCCTTTTCTGCTTGTCAGTCCCACCATAAACTGGGACCCCAACACTCTGGCACATCCTCCTCCCCCCTCCCAAACCACAGCCCCTTTTAGGATGCTCAGCTGCCCCGGCCCTACCTGCAGGACGATGTCGGCCCCTCTGCGGCTCCCGATGGTCGTGGTGTAGGATTTCAGCTGGAAACACCCCTCCGAGCCCTTTAGAAAAGCTCGCATTGCCCAGCCCCCTCACYTGCAAGGCTGGAATCAAACTAAGTCCTCAGCCAGCAACTTCCCCCCAACACAGAACCTGAGCCACGAGCAGCTCAACMAACTCAAACTCTAAAAATTGTACAAAATGACCCCAAAGGCAGCTCTGTCCGAGCTGGCAGTGTGACTGCAGTAGCCTTGGAAACCTCGGCCCCGCCCGAGGAACCCGCTGCCGCCTGCCTTGGTGAGTTTTCCTCTTTGATTTGTTTAGGTTTTTTTTTTTTTCTTCCTCTTTTTCCAAGCAACTGGCCCGGCAGCACAACACAGCTCTGCGCCGGCGTGGCCGCAGCGATCCCGGGTCAGCTGGGGACACACGAGAGAATGATTGTGTGTCACAAACCTCCCAGGGGCTCTGCCACCTGCCAGGCTTGCTGCTGAACCCTTTTGTCCCCATTTTACTTATTTTTTTTTATTTAATATCATGCACTCTCACACATGCAAATCGGTCTTCCAGCCTCAGGCCAGGGGATAAACGCTGCCACCCATTGGTGCTTCTCCATCAATATCCCTTGGTCCTGGACTGCAACACATTGCTTTTCAACAGCAAAAAAAGAGAAAAAAACAGCTTGCCACCAACATCCCCCAGTTTGCCCTCACCACTCCTGCAAGATTTCATCGTGTTTCTGTTTGAGGAAGAAGCAGCACATTTGGCAAATTAGAGCTTCTCTGCAAACTTCTACTAGTCTGAAGYCATCCCCTCTCATTCTGTCACTCCGTGCCTTCGTATTAATCTGTATTGAAAGTGATGTAAAATTCTACTCTCAAATTCCTAAACCACACAGAAATGTATCTGAGGAAGTGTAACTGAAAGTAAGTAACTCAATTGATTGGCAATTAAGACTCTTTTTTTGGTCCCTCTTTCTTTGGTGTGATTTACTCTTTTTGTTTGTATTTTGTTGTGTCTTTGTCTGGGTCTCTCTCTGTCTCTCTGTCTCTCACTCCCCCACTTTGACCTCTCAGTTTCTCTCCCTCACTCTTGGCCATCTTTGTCCCCTCTTTGTCCCCCTCTCTCTCCTCTTCACCTCTCTCTCTCTCTTTTTCTTCTCTCTTTCCTCTTTTCTTTGCTCCTTTTACTCTGTCTTGTCTTTTGTCTATTCTTTTCTCACTTTCTCATCTCTGTCTCTCTTCTCTGCATCTCGAATATTCCATCCTGTACCTTTTCCAAATGATAAGCACACACACTTTGTGTATCTGACCATCTCAGCAGTCATGGGTTCTGAGAATCCTGAATCCCTGAGTTGGAAGGAACCTTAAATATCATCTATTTCCAACCCCTCCCTTCCTGCCACACCTTCCAGTAGAATCAATTGCTTGAGGCCCCATCCAGCCTTGCCTTGAAGACTTCCAGGGTTTCTTCTGCCACAGCTTCCCACAGGTGATGTGTTGGTGCCTCAGCTCTATCACAATAAAGGATTTTTTCCTGATCCCTAATGTGAACTAAACCTCTTCCACCCCAAAGCCATTTCCCTGATTCTATCACTACCTGCTCTTGTAAGGAGCCCTTCTCCCGCTCTCTCATGGCCCCATCAGGTACTGAAAGGCCACAGTGAGGAGTCCTGGAGCCTTCTCCAGGTTAAACAACCCCAAATCTCTCATCCTGCCTCTCTAGTCATGCCTATAGAACTTGGGTCAAAGTTACAAGATGCTTATATAGTTTGATTTGTAAAATACCTATGTAACCTGAATTATAATGTTTTAAAAGCTATAATTCAGATTATATAAGTATTAATACTTAAATAACCTGAATTATAATGTTTTAAAAGCTATAATTCAGATTATATAAGTATTAATACTTAAATAACCTGAATCACAACTCTCTATATAATGTAATGTCAAACATGGTCAACTTGTTGCTTAATGCTTAAGTGAGCAAMAACTCACCAGGTGGATAAGCTCAAAAATAGATAAATATAGCTAATTGGGAAACAGCAAGATGAGCTAGTGAGAAATTGGCAAATGTAAAGCCATTTAGCACGAGATGAAGAATTTAGACCAGTTAGATCCAGAAAGCTCAAGGAACACCATAACTGTGCATGCACCAAAGGAAAAGCTGAAAAGTTCAGGAAGACCTTGGGCCTTCATCAAAGACCCCCAAGACCACCTAAACTGTGGAATTGCAGAAAAACTATTTATARCAGTGAGGTAAGCTCATGTAAATTAGTTCTGGACATGTACATGATGATGTTATGCTGACACAGCAGTATTAAACAATATTTATTGTATAAATAAACCACAACATTTGATAAAGTTGGGTGAGTTGGGTGGAGAAATTCCCTTACCTTCAGTGCTGCAATAAATAAATCCCTGCTCTATAGATGCCTCTCTGTGGGGTTTTATTTATGGCCTGTCTTTTCAGGCTTCAATAGCAGAGGTGTCCCATCCCTTTAATCATCTGCAGTCATTTCCTTTCCCTCACATTGTTCTCTCTGTGACAATCTCTTTAGTACAGCCAGGTAGCTGTACTAAATTTTGATACTTTTTGATGTTTCTCATCACTAAATTATGAATTTAAGGTTTAAAATGTGTTCCATTTATAGAACTCAAGCTTCTGATTTCAGACAAGTAACAGTGACAGCTAAAAGTTGCATGAAGACAAACAAGAACAGTTGTTAATTAAAAGGTAGGATAAGTAGGAAGAAGCTTTAAATTGACAGTAAATGCATTGTAATGTCTAAAATGAGAGATTATCTACATTTTTAAAGCCTTTGAATTCACTCTTCTGTTGTTAATTAAAAAAATTATTGGTTCTTGTATTCTGGAAATCTTTCTCCCAGGCATGTGTTGCATGGCAAAGAGAGGCACAAGAAGAAAAAGAATGTACTAACATCACAGATTTGGACAAACTACTGGCTCTTCAGAAGAAGGAGGGAGTAGAAAATAAAATTTAAAAGGTTCAATTAGCTACTTGAATATGTACTACATTACCTTGCATGAAAAATTATGCAGATATAGAAAAGATATCCTTGCCAAAGCTCTGTTCCTTACAAAACTGGCTGCACTTAGATCTAAAAACAAGATGAGGTGAATTTCTTCTGAATAGCAATTCTTGATCAATTGAAACTGGCAGTTTTCAGCAAYATTCAATAACATATTAATGCCAGATTTCATTTCAAAGAGCAACAAGTCTTTATTTTCTGAAACAGAGGATGCCACCAGAAGAAATTACAAGTGCCTCATAAGAATTCTTGGAGCAATTAAGAAAAAAGATTTAAAGCCAGCATCTACCTCCACCATTGTGGGCACTCCCACAGTAAACACACAGTTGTCTGAAATAAATGAATTCCATGATTTTCACTTGTTTAGAAGGTGGATGATGAGGATCCCTGCCAGGATTTGATGTCACAGAGGCCAACACAGACTCAGGGCATGGAATCATTGATATGGGAAGGGATTTTTGGAGAGATTGKTCAGGGCCCTCCCAGTAACTTTTTGAGTGTCTCCAAGGATCGACTGTCCACCACCACCATGGGCAACCCCTTCCAGTGTTTTCCTGTTTTCATGGCAGGAAAAGTTCTTGGTCTAAAGCAAATTTTTAATATAAGGGTAGGGTTTGTTTT
>NW_026624054.1:179455-181295 GCF_030028575.1 Malurus melanocephalus
TGTAAGAAAAGTGGTTTTCTTACAATAAAAAAAAAGGAATGTAAAGAGTACTTGCAGTGAAAATCATCACACTGATTCTTAAAATTCTATATGTGCTGCATTTTTAAGGCAGTGAACTAATATGTTTAATCYATTGCTTTTTGAAGCTGTAGGATGTTTTGTGTTTTACAATCTGAGCCTTGAAAAGAATGACGTGTGTCCTGAAAATTTTGCAGGAGCTCCCTCTAGCTTTCTTTGGTGCTGAAGTACAGACACATTAAAAAACTATCAAAAAACCATTCAGTGGAAAAACACATACCAGAGATGTGTAAGATATGTGTGAAATTCTCAGCCTTGCAATAAATCCAGACAAATTYTTTGGTAATCATTTGAACCATACATTATCATACACAGCAGTCATATGAAAATAACACAGCTGTTCTTCACAAAATCCTTTCATTGAGGAATTATAACCAAAGTTTTTTATTTTTTATTGAAGCAAACCAACTGGAAGTACAAATAAAAACGTACTTTTACATGAGTACTTCAAAGCAATGAAATATAGGCAGTTGACACAACTGTTTGCAGGAGGTCAGAAGTGAAACCAGACCTTTGTAAGTATTTGTTCTTGTCCCATATACATTGGACATATAAAATTATATTTTAGCACCAGTACAGTAGGGTAATTTACTGTATTCACAGAATACATAAAAGCAAACTAAATAGATTTTCAATGCATTTGGTATTTGACAAATTTCTGAGTTATTTGTCTGCAAAAACATCATTWTTAATGTGAATTATGTTGTCACAATGATTTTAGMCTGAGTAATGACAGATTCAGGTTGTGATTTATCAGGGGTTTTAGTCAGGAGCTGTAATTTAAGCAGGACTATGCTAATTACAGATAGACCCCAAGCTGCATGTTATAGCCTTATTTTTAGTCTTTGAATAGCAGATTTTGAGACACATTTGATTTGTTATATATTGCCATTCAGAGTATCCCAGTATTAAATATAGACAGTAATATTACTACTGTCACCCTATTCCTGTGTAACAGGACATTGTCAAACCCTAAATAAATATGTAATTTCTGCTCATATTATGTATTAAAAACTCTAAACTTTCTAATTTTTGTATGAGAAAAAAAGAATATTATTTTATATAGAAATTGATTTCAAAATAATATATATGTGTTATACACAGAATCTCAGAATATAGGAAATATTATCAATATAATTAGATAGGGTCTGGAAATATAAAAGTAAATTTTGTACATATAAATTAAATCATAAAAGCCTTGAAAATGTAAAAGATGATCTCTATGAAGGAAATAAAAACTGTATGTTTACTGCTCTGTCCTGCTCACTGCCCCTCACGTTCTTATTCTGGCTCTCTGTTCTCCCTGACACTCTTTCCCTGTTGCTCTGTCCTTTTATCTGCCTGTCCTTATCTGCTCTGTCCTATTACCTGTCCTCCATGCCCGTCTCATGATCCCTTGTTCCTGTTTATTCTCCGTTGCACTGCACTGCTCTCTGTGCCACTGTTTCTCACTGTATCTTTCTGTCCTGCTCCCTGCCCCTACCATTTTGAATCCCTCTCTCTGGTGCTGCCCATTCATTTTATTTACTTCATCCTGATACACTGTCCTTATTGTCGTTTCCCTGTCCTGCTCCCACTCCCATTTGTGCCTTTCCTCCCCTCCCTCCTGTGCTTCCAGGTACCATTCCCCAGCTGGTGCAGGCAGTGCTGCCTTCAAGGGATGYGGTTMAGGGGTGGAMTTGGCAGTGCTGGGTTAATGGKYAGACCTGRATCATCTCTGAGTTCTTTTCTAACCCAAATAATTCTGTGGTTCTTTATCTCT
>NW_026624054.1:183683-185458 GCF_030028575.1 Malurus melanocephalus
GGGCGGCCTCTACGGCGCCGGCGCCACCCAGGCCTCGGGCGGCCTCTGCACCTTTGGCAGAGCCTACGCTGCTCCCGCCTGCAGCCCTTGCGTCGTGCCCCGCTACAGCAAGAAGCTCTGGGACACCTGCGGGCCCTGCTAGAGCCACCACCAACAGCCCACCCCAAACACCCACGGTGGCCTCAGCCCAGCATGGAGAATCTGGGTTCTGCGCAATCTGTCCCATGCTCTGGCAGCCCCTGACATCCAGCCTGGTTGCCTCCTTCCTACCATCTCTTCCAGTATCCCAGTCTCCCCTTTGTTCACAATAAAGTTTATCTGCATCCAAGTCTTGTCTTCTACCCATTTTTTCCCATATCAGGGCGATCCCCATAATGGGGGAATTATAAGACTGGGAGGGAATGGAAAATGGAAGGTGGAAGGTCAGAGGGAAGGGCTCAGTAGAGGTTTAAATGGAGCAAAAAAAAAAGGATATGAGGAAAGGAAGGCAGAAGAACAATTGGAAGGGATTGGGTTAGTTAGGGAGAGGGAGTAGAAGGAAAAGGAGAGAAGGAGTAGGAGAAAGAGAAATAAGGACAGAGAGAAGGGTCAAGGAGAAAGTCAATGGCAATTATCATAAGAATAGGAAACAGTAGGAGAAGGAGAAGGAGAAGGAGAAGGAGAAGGAGAAGGAGAAGGAGAAGGAGAAGGAGAAGGAGAAGGAGAAGGAGAAGGAGAAGGATGTCACAAAAAACAAGTAGAAATATAAACAGGGAGACAAAGAGAAAGAAGTGGATGGAGAAATGGAAAAGGATAAGGCAGAGGAAAAGGCGAAGCGGAAGGGGAATGGAATGTGAAGTTGAGGGAGATGGAGAAAAAAGGAGAAAGAAGATGGAAGGATGGAGACATGGGCAAGAATGAGGACAAGGAGATTAAGAGGAGGAAACGCAAAGAAGGAGAAAGGGGAAGGAGAAGGGATAAGGAGGGCAAAATGAAAAAGAAGGATAAGGAGGAATATAAGTAGGAAAAAAACAAAAAACAAAGAAGTACAAAGAGACATGGAAGTGATGGTGAAGGAAAAGGCAAAGAGGAAGGAGAAGGATGAAGACACGGACAAAGACATGGAGCAGATGGGAAGGCAATGTAACATACAAGGCACAGGGAAGGGGAGGTCTCCTTCTGCTTCTTCTCCTACTCCTGCTTCTCCTACTCCTGCTTCTCCTACTCCTGCTTCTCTTACTCCTTAACCTTACACTTCTTATTCCCCTTCTAACCTGGTCCCTTCTCATCATTCTCTGGCTTCTATTCCCATTTCCTATTTGATAAAACTGTGTTCTCCACTTTAACCACAACTGTTCCCTTCCCTCTCCTATTGTACCTTCCTCTTGACCTTCCATTTGCCTTTCCCCTGGGCCTCCCAGGAACACCATTTCCCCTCGCATTCTTGGAACTCGCCAATCCCCAAGATAATTCTGACTTGGGAAAAGGAGGCAAAGAGACAAGATTTGGATGCAGAAAACTTTAATTATAAGTAGAGGAGGAGGAAAACTGAGAAAGAGATGGTGACAAGGAGCCAGCCAGGAAGAGTGTCAGGAGCTGACAGACAATGGGGCAATTTTTGCAGGGCCCAGCTTCTCCATGCTGAGCTGAGGCCACCGTGGGTGTTTGGGGTGGGCTGTGGTGGTGGCTCTAGCAGGGCCCGCAGGTGTCCCAGAGCTTCTTGCTGTAGCGGGGCACGACGCAAGGGCTGCAGGCGGGAGCAGCGTAGGCTCTGCCAAAGGTGCAGAGGCCGCCCG
>NW_026624054.1:187248-188856 GCF_030028575.1 Malurus melanocephalus
GGGCCCTGCTAGAGCCACCACCACAGCCCACCCCAAACACCCACGGTGGCCTCAGCTCAGCATGGAGAAGCTGGGCGTTGCACAAGCTGCCCTGGTCTCCGGCATCCCCTGACACTTAGCCTGGTTGGCTCCTGCCTTCCATCTCTTTTCCCAGTTTTCCCTTTCTCGTTCTCCTCACAATAAAGCTTTTTTGCATCCATGTCTTGTCTCTTTTCCTTCTTTTCCTAAGTCAGTATGATCCCAGGGATGGGGCTGTTTCAATAATACGATGGGAAATGGTGCTCCTGGGAGCTCCGGGAAAAAGGCAAATGGAAGGTCATGGGGTAGGTAAAATAGAAAAAGTAAGGGAACTGTGGGGGTTAAGGTGGAGAAGAAAATTATATCAAATAGGAAATGGGAATAGAAGCCAGAGAATCAATGGAAGGTATCAAGTTAGGTGAAGCAGTAAAGAAGGAGGAGAAGGAGAAGCAGAGGGAGGCTTCCCCTTCCCTATGCCTTGTAAATTACATTGCCTTGTCATCTGCTCCATGTCTTTGTCCGTGTCTTCATCCTTCTCCTTCTCCTTTGGCTTTGCTTTTCTCTTCACCATTACCTCCATTTCTCTTTGTACTTCTTTTTCTTTTGTTTTCTTTCTACTTATATTCCTCCCTCTCCTTCTTTTTCATTTTGCCCTCCTTATCCCTTCTCCTTCCCCTTTTCTCCTTCTTTGTGTTTGCTCCTCTTAATCTCCTTGTGCTCATTCTTGCCCATCTTCATCTTTCTTTCTTTTTCTTTTTCTCTCCATCTCCTTCTTCACGTTCCTTTCCCCTTCCGCTTCTCCTTCTCCTTTGCCTTATCCTTTTCCATTTCTCCATCTACTTATCTTTCTTTGTCTTCCTATTTATATTACCACTTTGTCATGGTTTATAATTCTAGCCAAAAGCCAAACACCCACAACACCTGCTCACTTGCTCTCCCCCACCACCACAGGCAGAGAAAAGTGAAGAAAAAAAAATTAACGAAAGGGCTCATGAATTGAGATAAGGAGCAGGGTGGAAACGCTTGACGGACAAAATGGGCTCTATCTAAGTTATGAAATGAATTTATTACTAAAAAAGTCAGAGGAGGAGAATGAGAAATAAAATAAAACCCTCAAAGCCACCGATCTTCTCCCCCCTCTCTCCCCCCTTCCCATCGACAGTACAAAGCAGCAGGGGGCGAACAGGGTGTGGGGTTGATCAGTTCAGGGTGTGGGGTTGATCCCTTCATCACTGGATCACCTGAGGATTCTGAGGGGGGGAAGTCCTTCCCTTGCATTGCCGTTGGGTCCCTCCCATGGGAGACAGTTCTTGGTGAACCTCTCCGGCGTGGTTGCACTCTCACGAGCAGCAGTCCACACACATCTGCTGCAGCGTCAGTCCCCCCACAGGCAGACAGTCGTCCCAAAACTGCTGCACCGTGGGGTCCCTCGTCCACTGGGTGCAGTCCCAAGGCCAGGCTGTTCCATCTCGGGAGCAAAGCCTCTCTCTCCATGGGTCTCCTGCTGGACACAGTCCCTTCTCGGCATCCGCCCGCTCCGGTGTGGGGACCTCCCTCCTCCAGGGGCTGCGGGTGGATCTCTGCAACCTC
>NW_026624054.1:190261-191392 GCF_030028575.1 Malurus melanocephalus
CTGCAAAGGAATCCCAGCTCCGGTGCCTGGAGCAGCTCCTCCCACTCCTGCACTGACCTTGGTGTCTACATACTGCACATATTTCTCAGCTTCCTCCTCTGGCAAAACTACTGTGGCTCCCACCTTTGTTTTGATTTCTTCTTAAATATGTTTTCACAGAGGCATAACCACCATCTTCAACCGACCCAGGTTTGGTCAGTGGCATGTCCACCATCCTCAGAGCCAGCAGCAATTGGTTCTGCCGGACATGGTGGAAGCATCCAGAAGCTTCTCACAGAAACCATCTTTTTGGCCCCCCCCCACTTCCAAAAACTGGGCCAAGAAAAACAAACACACACTTCTTTTTTGTGACATCCTTATCCTTCTCTCTCCATCTCCTTCTGTTTCCTATTCTTGTAATTGTCATTGACTTTGTCCCTGACACTTATCTTTGTCCTTCTTACTCTTTCCCCTTTTCCTTCTCCTTCTCTCCCTTTCCCTCTACTCCCTCTCCCTAACTAACCCAACCCTTTCCAATTGCTCTTCTGCCTTCCTTTCCTTTTTCATAACCTTTATTTTTGGCTCCATTTAAACCCTACGGTGCCCTTCCCTCTGACCTTCCACTTTCCATTTTCCATTCCCTCCCAGTCTTGCATATCCCCTCTTATGGGGATCTCCCTGATTTGGGAAAAAATGGGTAGAAGACAAGATTTGGATGCAGAAACACTTTATTATCAAGAAAGAGTCAGGAGAGACTGGGAGAGAGATGGTGGGCAGGAGCCAGTTAGGCTGGGAGTCAGGGGCTTCTAGAGCTCAAACCAGCGTGTGCAGAGCTCCCCTCCTTCATGATGGGTTAAGGCCACTGTGGCTGTTTGGGGTGGGTTGTTGGTGGTGGCTCTAGCAGGGCCCGCAGGTGTCCCAGAGCTTCTTGCTGTAGCGGGGCACGACGCAAGGGCTGCAGGCGGGAGCAGCRTAGGCTCTGCCAAAGGTGCAGAGGCCGCCCGAGGCCTGGGTGGCRCCGGCGCCGTAGAGGCCGCCCAGCCCCAGGGAGCCGCCAAAGGCCGGTGCTCCGGAGGAGCCCACCACGGCTTGCTGGGGGAAGGAGCTGAGGATGGGGCCGGGGAAGGTGACCACCACGGGCGGGGGCTGGAT
>NW_026624054.1:193076-194663 GCF_030028575.1 Malurus melanocephalus
CCTGCAGCCCTTGCGTCGTGCCCCGCTACAGCAAGAAGCTCTGGGACACCTGCGGGCCCTGCTAGAGCCACCACCAACAGCCCACCTCAAACACCCACGGTGGCCTCAACCCAGCATGGAAAATTTGGGCTAAGCTCTAGCTGTCTTGGGCTCTGGCAGTCCCTGACACCCAGCCTGGCTGGCTCCTGCCCACTGTCTCTCTCCCAGCCTCCCCTTTGTTCACAATAAAGTTTTTCTGCATCCAAGTCTTGTCTTAAACCCATTTTTTTTCCAAATAACAAAGAGCCCCATAATGGGGGAGTCACAAGAGTGGGAGGGAATGGAACATGTAAGGTCAAAGGGAAGGTAAAGTAGAAGAGTGAAGGTCACAGTGGAGGTTAAAATTGAGCAGAAAAAGGTATCAAAGTGGAAAGGAAGGCAGAAGAACAATGGGAATGGTTTGGGCTAGTGAGGGAGAACGAGTAGAATGAAAAAGTTAGTAGGACAAGGAGAAGAAGAAATAAGAAGAAAGATAAGGGGCACATGTAAGGGCAAGGACAATGACCATAAAAAGCGGAAACAGAAGGAGAAGTGAAAGGGTAAGGAGAAGGAGAAGGGGAAGAGGAAGGAAAAGAAGAAGAAGAAGAAGAAGAAGAAGAAGAAATAAGGAGAAAGACAAGGGCAAGTACAAGGAGAATAAGAAGGGGAAACAAAAAGAAGGGGAATGAGAAAGAAGGACAAGAAGGACAAGTAGGACAAGATGTAAAAGAAGGAAAAGTGGAAATATTAGTACAAAGACAAAGAAGGAAGAAGAAGTTGACCGAGAAATGGAAAAGGATAAGGGAAAGGSRAAGATGAGCAGGAAAGGGAGAGGAAGGAGAAGAAGTAGAAGGAAGAAAGAAGAAAGAATGAAGAAGGAAGAAAGAAAGGAACAAGAACTAAGAAATGAAGATATGGGCAAGAATATGCAAGAGGAGAATAGGAAGAGGACATACAAAGAAGGAGAAAGACAAGGAAGGATAAGGTGGAAAAAATGAAAATCAAAGAGAGGGWGAAATATAAATAGAAAGAAAAAGAAAGAAAAAGAAGCAGAAAGAGAAATGGAGAAAGAGAAYGAGATGGCRAAGGTGAAYGCAAAGCCAAAGGAGAAGCWGGAGAATGAGAACGAGAATGAGAARAAGCAGAAGAAGCTGAATACRAGGCAATATAATTYWCARGGCATAGGGAAGAGGAAGCCTCCTTCTGSTTCTCCTTMCGCTACCCCTGCTTCTCTTACTCCTTCTTCTTCCTCTCCCTATTCCTCTTCTCCTAACCTGACCTATTTCCAGCATTCTCTGTCTTTTATTCCCATTTCCTATTTGATATAATTTTCTTCTCCTCTTTAATGCCCACAGTTCCCTTCCCTCTTCCATTTTAACTTCTTCTCGATCTTCCATTACCACTTCCCTCAGTCATACCAAAAAAAAATTTCACCTGCACTCCTGGTAGTTCCCCTTGCCCGGGATCATTCTGACTTGGGAAAAGGAGACAAAGAGACAAGACTTGGATGCAGGAAAACTTTATTATGAGTAAAAGGGTAGGGAAACCTGGGGGAGAGATGGTGGGCAG
>NW_026624054.1:197126-198343 GCF_030028575.1 Malurus melanocephalus
AATGATCCTGGGGATGGGGGAGTTCTGTGTGTGGGAGGGGAAATTATGTTCCTGGGATGCTAAGGGAAAATGGAAATGGAAGTTCAAGGGGAAGGTAAAATAGAAACAGGAAAGTGGCAGTCGATCTTAAAGTGGAGAAGAAAAGGGGTGCTGGGAGTAGAAGAAAGAATGATGTGAAGGGATCAGTTATGAGAAGGTGAATAAGAAGAGGAAGGGGAAGAGGTAAGAGAAGCTGAGAGGAAGGGGAAAGAGAAAGAAGGAAAAGGGAAAACACAGTGGCAAGGTCAATAAGAAGAGAAAACAGCAGGAGAAATGGTAGGAGAAAGAAACAGCCAGAGTAGGAGATAAAAAAGAGAAGAGGAAATATAAGCAAGAGGATGAAAGAGAAAAAGAGATAGGAAAGGCTGAAGAGAAAGAGAAAGGAAAGACAAGGTGCAAGGAGAAGAGAGGAGGAGAAGGAGAAAAGGAAAAATAGAAAGGGAAATAATAAATGATAGGGAAATGTGCAGGACATTGGGAAGTGGATGCCTCCCATTGATGCCAATGCCAATGACGTCAGCAGAGCCGTGGGGGAACAAAGGGCCAAAAGCTCTGGCTGCCTTTGACCATGGATTGCTCCCAGACCTGTTGACAACGCCTCTCTTTCACAGAATGGGTGGAGGTCTGTAAAATCCCCAGGTATCCTCTTCTGAAGCCTGAGGATCTCTCAGCCTTCAGTCACAGTCCTTGTTGTGGAGGTCTGTAAAATCCCCGGGTATCCTCTTCTGCAGGCCGAGGACCTCTCAGCCTTCAGTCACAGTCCTTGTTGTGTCACTGAAACTACGGGAAAAACAGAAACTCTCCAACAACTGTTTGAATGTTACAAGGCATTCTTTTATTTTATGGCCAGGATTTATGTGATGGCCACAGAAATCGTTTTCTCCCCACATAACCCAGGTGTGCAGAGAAAATCATCCCATGAAAGATGGATTTTACGAGATTTTCCCCAAAACTCATATACAGTCAAAACCAATTGAACTTTATTGGTTTAATGCTCATTGGTCCAAGGTTGCATAGTTCTTAGTATTTGGATTCTTCCTGGATCTGGATTTCCTCACCTCTGATGGTCATTAGAACCTGCTTCTCATCTCTGTTCTCAGACCAGGTGCCTCCAACCACAACCACGCATGGAGAGAGGTTTGGAGCTGATGTTCTGTTGATGGCTGTTGCTGGTCGAT
>NW_026624055.1:5695-7330 GCF_030028575.1 Malurus melanocephalus
CTTGTGATTATTGGTGATGTATTCACAGAACATGTATTGATCTCCATACACTGAGCCAAATTCATCACTCTGTCAGCTYTCTTTCATAAGTGAATTGGCTTTAAATGAAACTGGTGATTCTTAGATTGGGATAATAGCTTTTTACAGCTGGGGTAATCTTAATCCAATGCTCCCTATCGGCTCATATAAATGTTCCATTTATTCAACGCTCCAAGAGCTTGAGTCTACCTTATCTACTGTCACAGAAATTGATAAAGGCAAACTCATGATCAGATTCGTTCCTGTAGTCCTGAATTGCTCAGGCAGTGCTAAATAGAGTCACTGCTTCTTTCAGGGAAGTTTCTGGGTTGTTTTTTTTTTGGTGTTTTTTGTTTTTTTTTTTTTTTTTTACCCTGAGGCTGAAGTCATCTTTTTGTCTTGGTTTTAAATACTTTACAGATTTTTTTTTTTTTTCTGCACTGTATAAATGGGGTATTTTTCTCTGTGTATCTGAGAAAACAGGTGTGGGGCATGCACACAGGTGAGTGACAAAAACTGAATCATTTATCATAACCTGACTGGTGTTCCCATTAAGAATGGAGATAAACATGTGACATGAGTGCAATTCAAATTATTGTGGGGAAAAAAAGGGGTTTCTACTTTATGTGATTTCTTTTAACGTTTGTGAAAATTTCATAATTGTACTCTGCAGGGGCATGTGTGCATACAGATGGGAAAAAAAAGAAAATTGCTAGGACTTCATAGCTGAGATTTGCAATATAACAATTTCTCTGTTCACAGAGTAATGGGGTATTAAATTAGTATTGACTTCCATACCTATTATTGATTATGCTTGCCTATTAACAAGTCTGATTTAAGCRCCTGATAAAGTCTTTGTAAAAATTTAATCTGCTTTTGATTTCACTTTTACACCAGGCATGTCACTCCTTGCATCAGTCATTTTTTATGCATTTACATCCTTTACTTAAGAATTTTTTTTTTCAACATGATTATACCATAACTTCATATTTTTAATTAAGTTGTTAAACACTTTCTAAACTGATAAGGCTGCCTTGATAAGGCATTTTTTGACCCTACTATGTGACAGGAAGAGCAAGGGAATTCAGGGTTTTTGCAGGTTTTCACAGGTAGATTAAAATGTTTGAATTGCTATAGTTTGAATTCATTTACTTGATGCAAATGCAATSTCTTGCTGCTGAAAAATTACCATTCATTGTCAGTTCTTTTTTTCTTTTTCCTCCTTTAAGAACCAAATAGCATAAATYTATCATCTCAGTCCTGGGCTATCTTCTACTTTCAGAATGGAGTTTCTGATTCTTTCTCTGAGACAAATTACCCTACAACTACACCTACTTTCCATAACTGTTCTGGAGACAATTCCCCCAACACCCCAATCCTGCACCAAAAGAGAGGTATTGTGCAGCAAGAAGAGCCATAACTACTTTTGGTCCATTACTGGAAGGGTATCAGGACATTATTAATCAATATGTCTTTTTGAGAGGAATTGGAAGTCATCATTAGCCACTTATAAACTCTCTTATCTTTTCTTTTCTTTTCTTTTCTTTTCTTTTCTTTTCTTTTCTTTTCTTTTCTTTTCTTTTCTTTTCTTTTCTTTTCTTTTCTTTTCTTTTCTTT
>NW_026624055.1:7911-10136 GCF_030028575.1 Malurus melanocephalus
GCCTAATGTTTGGATGGATACAGTCAGCACAGGGGATGCAGTKGTCACGTTCAGGAGAACAGATTTTTTGGGACGTGGAGGGCACTGCTGMGACTGAAAATGTTCTGTCTGCGCTCAGACCTGACAGGGCACAAACCAAACCCTGTCTGGGAGCCATTTGCTCTCTCTTCAAGGCTAGAACCTGTCTGCTGGCACCTCAGCACCTCCTTCCTCACAGCACCTCACACTTGCTCCCACCTCTGTCAAAAAACTCACTGCTGCATCATTTGGAAGCAAACCCAGCCTGATTCCGTGCTGGGGAATCCAGATTTGGCACTGGTACATCGATAAATACCCTTTATTTGCATCCACATCAATCAGCCTTTGTGATCTCCAATAGAACAAAGCCATGCATCCTTCCCCAAGAACTTCAAAATGCAGTTTTTAAAGCAAAAAATTAAAGCGCCGGTTGAAACCGTAGTTGAAAAATAAGCAAAGATATATAAAACTTTGAGTGAAAACACCCCCCTATCAATTTAAAGACTTCTTCTGACATCTAAAAATATTTTTGAAGACATCTTGCCCAATGAGAACATCATATATATGTGTTTGCTGTTYAGTGAATTACATAATAATTAAAAATTGGAAAATTAGAGAAAATCAGATGTAGATGAGGCCAACAACMCAGATTTGGGAAGGTCAGAGTTCTGCTTTGAAACAGGACTTCCTGGAAAAAAAACAGGTCAGAAGGCACAAAGTATTTAAATAATTTAGGAAACTAGCAAAATTTCGTGATTCTTGATGGCATTAAGTGCTTTTAAAAGTCTTGTAAGGTACTTTTCTGTAACACAGATATCCAAACACATTTTGTGTTCAGTATTTACCCCATTCAGAAGGAATAGCTCACACAGATGTCAGTGGTGCACAAATACAGATATTTTTTTTTTTTTTTTGATCAGCCTATCTGAGCTTCTGTCCTTCACCAGAATATAAAATTAAAAATTATTTGTTATTTTGCTGGGGAGCAGCAGAATTAGGTGCATACAAAAATGCACATTAATTAGATACCCACAAAAAGGGCAAAGCTTTAAGTAAACCTCCTACAGAATTCACTTAAATCTACATTTTAAAAATAAAAAAAAAATAAAAAAATAATTAAAAAATAAAATTAAATATTTCCAATAGAAAAGAGAAAACTCAACCATGTTGGTCTGGAATCCAGCAGCATAACTGTGAGAACAGAACCCATTCCTATTTCACTTAACAATTCAGAGAAAACACTGCTAAAAGCATGTGAATATCAAGAATAGTGATTCTGAAAGCAATTATCTCATCCTTGTCAGCAAGAGGGTTTATTTGCTCAGCAGCTCTAAAGAACATGCTGCCTTTTGTAAATTATTAATCGAAATAAAATAAGGAAAAATTTGTCAAATATTCGTCTCCTTCAGTTTCATTGTAAAAGCGTTTACCTAGGAGTGCCAGGAAAAACAAATCAATGAAAATGCATTTTGGGTACTTACCCTTGTAGAAATGATATGAATTTAAAATTAGATTTAAAAGGAGAAGCAAAAGCCACAAATATATTTGGAATGGAATAATTTTGAGGGCCAGGCAATATTTATTTTCCCTGCTATGCCAAGCAGTAGGAATAAATATTTGGAGTAATGCTGTGTTTTTTTTGCTTTGAAGAACTACATGAAATATTAGTTCACAATGTAGCAATATGGCAGCAAAAGAAACAGACTTCAAGGAAATAATGCATTTTACACAAAAAAAAAAATGGGGGAAACACATTATATTTTCCTCTATAAAAGTGAAATGAACACGAGCTGCAGTTATTCAAACCTCAAACAAAAAAATCAATTCTTTATAAATATTGTACGTTAAATATAAAAAGCAGATTTGATTATTCATCCAAAGGTGGAGTTTGGCTTCAGAAAGAAAATATTTATCACAAATTATAAAGGAAGATAAAAGACACAAAGTTTTTGCTAGTTAATCTGGAACCATGCGGAAAATGCCTTTCCTGCACGTGTTAGAGACATATTAAAATACTTTTTTCTTTAAATCATAATTTATGAACATTCCAAAAGTTAAACTCTCATTTTTATTTCTGGGATAATTTCAGGAATTAATACTCAGGCGTTTGTGTTTGGGAAGTTAATTATTTTGCAGCTCAATAAAAACTGAAAAAAAACATAGAAAAACATTTAAAAGGGTTCTCATAAACTCTACAGCTGTTACAA
>NW_026624055.1:12328-13898 GCF_030028575.1 Malurus melanocephalus
GCTGCAGAATTTATTGTAAAAACCATCCGGATCTTCATTAAGTGTTAAGATTTCAATTGAGTGTCTCCAGTGCTCTTAAAACCACAAGACCTTCAGGATATTACCACAGTGCAAGTTACAGTTAAAATGCATTTATTCAAGGCATGGAACGTAAGGACACCTCAGGAAAAGAGCCACTCTTTTGGCATTAAAAGCTGCTAATTATTTGATAACTTATCTTGCAGCCACACCATGTTCAATTTAAGTTGAAGAAAACCCAAAATTATACATGGGCTTGATAATTGTTAAAGTGAATTAATTATCTGGAATACAAGACCCTTTAATAGGAAGAGTCTACTCCTCACAAGATCCTTCAAAATCTGTACAACAGTGTTTTGTTTTTTAAATTATTCTATCCTCTTGGGAAATCACCACTTTTAGGTGGTTGAGGATATTTTCAATGTCAGGGGTTTTTCAGGTCAAAGCATTTGCAACAGCATGTACTAAAAAGATATTTAATGAAAACTTTTGCAATTCTGACAYGATTTTTAGAAAGCAAGCTTCACCCTCTTCAAGAGCACCTCTACGTTGAGATTTATAATAACAAATCATTTATTATGGCATTCCAGGTGAAAGATTATGATTGTTGCTTTTAAAACAGACAGATAAATTATTACCTATTCAAGCTACGTCTACTTAAATCTTGTCAAACTTTAACAGGAAATTATAAACAAAGCCATCATTTCAGAGGAAAATATTGTTTACTATTCTGAATTTTGTTTTCAAAGAAATAGTGATAATCCAAGCCCAACACTTACTAAATTGGACATTTTTCACTTTCTTTGCAAAAGGAAAGATGTTGATACTCCTGATCCTAATCCATGGCTGCCCTAAACCTTTGTCCTGGTTTAGAAGAGGCCCAAGAAAACACATTATTTGATATTTATCAATAAAATTTGTATTTAAAAAGATTATATAAAAGTGAAGGAAAAAAAAAACCCAAACTGCAAAATTGGATAACAGACTGTTTTGCAAATTCTTGTTTTCCTTACAGAAATCCTAGTGAATCATTCTCTGGCACATTAACAGTAGAACAACATTTCTAAAGCTCCTTTTGAATGTGAACAAACAGCAGAATTATTTTTAAAGTCAGAGAAACAAATGGCGATTTTTTCCCTAAGTGCAGAAATGAAASCATCAGGAATAATGTGCTGGAAAGTATTGTTATTACTGTTTCTGTTTTTATAAGGCAAGATGGAAAAACACTTAACTCTCAGAAATGTATCACCTAAACTGGACAACAGAATTGAGGTCAAATTGGTAAATCAGTCTCCCCCAACCCAGTATATCCTTCTAGAGATTTCTGATGTGAGTCAGAGTATATTTTGCTGTTGCCTAGAACTGTCAGTCAATATTATTTCCAAAGCTGGTTAATATTAGTGGTCTTTGGGGCCTAGATAGAGTTGGGATTTTTGGGGGGTTTTTTTTGTTTTTTTTTTGCCTAGAACTGTCAGTCAATATTATTTCCAAAGCTGGTTAATATTAGTGGTCTTTGGGGCCTAGATAGAGTTGGGATTTTTGGGGGGTTTGG
>NW_026624055.1:14428-18176 GCF_030028575.1 Malurus melanocephalus
GAGCTTTTGACAATTTTACATTTTTACCTGAACAAGATGTCCAGAAACCTTAAATCTCTCTACTTTGAAACTTGCTATCACTGATCTGACCAAACTGGAAATATTTCTTCATCTGTCAGAGCTTCTAATTAAGTGGTGCAGAAGACTCCAAGAAGTTAAAGGGGAAAAAAAAAAACCAAACCCAAAAACAAACAAACAAAAAGATGTCTTTGTCTCTGTGCTGGCAAACCCCAAAAAATGCAAAAAAAATTGCAAAACTTTGCCTCAACATCCACAGTCCCACATAATTTTCAGGGAAATTTCTCCCCAGTCTCTCCCTGACAATCTGTTCATGCTCTAGAGCAGGAAATCTCATGGAATTTCTTCACCAGCTTCACAGACATCCAGTGATGGCTCTTGATTTTCTAAAAGTCAAAGGTAACCCAGATGAGCTGCTGCTCTCAGGTGGAAGACCTGGGTGTCCAAAACTCAGAAAAGAGATTTTTTCTCTTGTCTGAGGAAGGTCACAAACCGTGAATAATTTGATGCAATATTACAGAATAAAATTCCTTGATGCAATATTACAGAAGACAAAGAGAACAAGCAGTCCACAGACCAAAAATAAACCWCCTGGATGGGTTTTTGCATCCCTCCACCACCTGCTCTGCTCCACAGTCCTCTTTCTTTAGCTGCTGGCCTTGCCACAAAGGAAAAATCCAGCATGAAGCCAGAAGAAGATCCATCTTCCAGTCTTAAACCAGTGCAACCTAAGCCAAACTTGTCAGCAAAAAAACGCTTTTCTTTTTTTTTTTTTTTTTTTGGAAGTGCTCCACAAACAACTTGCTGTTTGTTGCAGCTGAAACAAAATCAAACACTCGAAAAGAGGATGGGAAGGGAGGGAGGGAAAAAATGCTTAACTATTAGTTACAGCAGTAACAACAAGAACAACAAGGACAAACAAAATCTCTGAGGAGGACGGCAGCGTTACTTATCTTAGCGCGCCGTTGTTTCGTTCTTTTTTCCAAATGTTTAGAGCTTTTAGTTCTCTCCAACACTGTCAAAACCACTTACAGGCATCCTATCTTCAATTCACAGCACCTGTCACATCCCCAGCCCGAATATGAAATTTTAAACACATTAGGCTTCTGTCTGTTCCGGCGTAAGGGATGGTTTCCCAGCGCCGTTTGTCACATTTAATAACGGTGACGTAGGAAATGAAGGAAATAAGGAGTTTCACCCAAAGACAYCGTCCTGATGTGGTTAATCAGGAAAAAAAGTGAGTCAGCAACACAAGAAAAATTGCCTTTTCAACACACCTGGGCTACTGGAGGTAATCTAATCAGTGAGTGGAAATCACTACACACACAGCAGATAGAAGGGAATTATCAGGATAATTTTTCCTATAATAGTTACAATAATATTTCGTTCTAAGGTATTATGTGTAATTTATTGAAATCAAAATAATTGCTTTACTGAAGSCCAAAGAATTTGGGTTTGGACAAGAAAGTTGCTTGGGGTGAGAGTGACTGAGAAATATTGTTTCTGTGTCAATGTATGTATCACTGTATACAAATATGTCTGTGGAATGTCTAAAAAATTAAAAATGAAAAAAAAAATCTTTATTCAGAAATAAAATCTTTAGGATGAACTTTGGAAGGAAAAGATTTACTTTTTTTTTTTTTTCCCCAAAGATCATAAAAAATTGTTGTATTATCTTCTAGGATTAAGCTCTCTCTTTTCTTGTAAAAATTCCTCAAATTCCATCAAGATGCATATCCTCTTAAAAGAGGATTGATTTCGGGGTTACCTCTAAGTCTTGATGGAAAATAATTGCATTACTGCTTTTTAAAAAATCAGGCCCAAAGTTTCTYCATATTAGAAAAATATTCTACAACTTCTGATTTCTTATGTTGGAGATATCACAGAATCATAGAAAATTTGGGCTGGGAAAACCTTTGAAAGTTATGTCATCCAAACCTCCCTGTCACGAGCAGGGACAACTTTTTCTAGATCAGGTTGCTCAAAGACCCATTCAAATAAAAAAAAAAAAAAACAGTTTAAAAACTGTGATGGTGTGGAGGCCACAACTCTTCACTCTGTGGTCTCTCACCACTCCCACCATAAAAATGTTCCTTTTTTTTTGCCCAGTCTAAATCTACCCTTTTTCAGTTTAAAACCATTGTGTGACTCCAGGCCATGRTAAAAAGTCTCTCTCCATAATCATATATAAAAAGATCACTAAAATTTTTCTCCAGAACCTTTTCTCCAGGTTGAAAAACCCCAACCCACTCAGGCATTTTTTATCATGGGACTTGTGTTCCATCTTCTCATGGTTCTCACAGTTTGATGGCATCACCAAACTGTTAAAAWTTTTTAAATCTTTTAAAAATAATTAGTAGGAATGACAGAGAGCTAAAATGTGAGTGAAGCAAACACTGCTTACTGCTGGATGATTACTAACTTCAGAATGCATAAGTRGAAGTAAATAACCCCGTAAATGTCATTATGCTTTTATTCCTACTCATATMTTTTAAAAGTATATTATTTTTAGTTAACTGGATGTCAATTTTCGGACCACCTAATGTTTTTACAGTATGTAGTGTTCCATCTTCTCTTTGCCGCCCAGTTTTCAGAAATAAAAATTTATTATTTTCGAGAAATACTTGGTTTCTTTTCATTCCATGAACATCTCTGTACATTTATTCTTCATAGCAAAAATTTTACACTACTGGTTGAGAAAATATCACAAGATAAACTATAGGCMTGATGGTAGAAATGGAAAAACGGGACAAAAGGCAGTTGCTGAGTATTCATGAGCATTCATACAATTTAGATTACAAATCATTAATTTGGAACATAATGAAGACGCACAAAGAAAATTTAAATATTTTATCTTCATGAAGGTTGCTGAAACTTTTGTTTAAAATAATTGTAGTGACTAGTGATAATGAACTACATCTAAAGGAGTTACAAATACCTATTAATTTTTTGCTTTTATGTCCAAAAATAATGCCTAGAGAAGCAATATCTGGAAGCTCGTTAGCAGGGGGACATGAAACCTTTTCACAGAGAAAAATCCAATCTAAGTGTCTAACATGAAAAAAAAAATACAGAAAAAGATTTTTCATCCTGAACAATTTCTTTCTCCTTTAGTATCTTTCACCTCAAATTTACACTCTCTCATGCTTCCACTTTAGTGCTTTGAGAGCTTTATGGCTGATGAAGGCAGGATGGAATCAATAATTCTGAAATAATAGGATGAGAGACAGACTGTCTGGSTCTGGGTCCATGAGGCATTTTATTTTGGGGGAAAAAAAAAAAAATCTGTTCAGATTTATTCAAAAAGTTCAAGTCTCTTGCAGAATCACTCTACATATGGGAAGACACGGGGATGATTTTTGGCCACCAGCACTGAGGGCTGAGATATCTGACCACACTTTTCTTTGATGAATTTCTATTTATTTTTTGGCAAATATTATTTCTCTGAAAGAGCCCAGTCATGGACAGACACAGACCACAGAAACCAGAATCAGACAGGAATTGTGGGACTTCCTTGTCCTAAAAATCATGATAATCTGCATATCAACACAAACCAAAAGTGAGGAAAATGTTCACATAGTGTTTTCTAGACATGGGTTAATTGGGTAGGGCCAGCTCAATGTCACCATGGCAAAATACACACGTAAGGAAAGAAAACTTTAGGTAAAATCCAGTTTAAAGTCAAATAATGTTGCCTGGTTCTTATACTCACCCACCAAAAAAAAAAAAA
>NW_026624055.1:18756-22478 GCF_030028575.1 Malurus melanocephalus
AGAATCTTCCAAGAGGAGAATCCCAGGTGGGAAGGGACAGCAAGGACCACCTGGTTTGAGATCCTCACTGGTGAGCAGAGAAATATTTTGAAATATATGTACTTTTACTGGGCTGACAATATTCATACACCCACAGTAAGTTCTTGCATAAAGCCAAACAAAAAATACAATTTTTTTTTCTGCCTGATGTCTTAACACCTACTTTCTTCACAAACAATATAATTGTTAAAAATCCAAGTTACTTAAAGGAATCAAGAGAAGCTGCCCAGTTAATTTTTCCCAAATAGACACAAAATTCAAGCTGTGGTTGAAGTTTTGGGAAGGTTGGATAAGTATTGTCTTTTGTCTTTTATTGACAAGAGAAGAATTCAAATTCAACTAGGAAAATTTGCTTGAGAACTTAGCAAATAAATGGGGAAAGCATAGAGAAACACATCATACTGCACATTTTCTCCCCTGAAATGTTAAACATATTTCACAAATGTATGGCAACTTCTGTTATGATTTTTTTTTTTTTAATAACAGAAAAGTACAATTTTTTTTTTTTTTGTGTTTATCTATCAGAGAAGATACAGATATGTAGGAAATGTACTACAATTTCTGCTCAGGAGAACAGAATGTCTGAGGGATGCTAAGTCCAGGTTAAAAAAAAAATTGCATTTATGATTGGGTATCAACCTCTACATGATTACATGTGCCACACTGATAAAAGCTTAAATTCACTGATGAGGTATCATTTTGGCTATAATTGTCTCTAAAATTCTGTGACCCTGCAGAATTTAATTTGGTGGAATTCGTGAAGCACGAACTTCAACACTTTTGCACAAAATTAAAAAAAAAAAAAATCAGATTAGTAACAGGATTTAAAGACCAAATGAGCTGACAGACTCATTGAAGTCACAGACACCCACATCTCGTGTTTATTGCAATCTGTTTTACCTCCCTCAGCCATCAGAATTTACATGTTAGCAAGGAAATTATTATAACTGAGGGACACCAGCAAAACACCAGTGCAGCCCACGGGTTAATATTTTTTTGTTTTGAACAAGAACAAAGCAGTGCCATTCTCTCTTGCTGTTTTTATGCTTCAAATTGTGTATTTGATCCATGGAGTAGAGCAGAAATTTTAATTTTTTTTTGTTAAATTTTAAAATATTTCAATATTTTTACTTCTGAAAAAGGATTCATATACTATATCTATGTATCAAAAAAGCCAAAACAAACAAACAAACAAACAAAAAAAACCAACCCAAAAACTAAAAAAGAACACACAAAACTTAAAAAAAAAATCCTTAATTTCTGTGGCATGGACTTCTTACCCCTCCCCTTAGCCCAATAAATAAATAAACAAACAAATAAATAAATAAACTGCCATTTATTTTAAGAGGGAAAAAAAAAAAAAATAAAAGTTTTGCTAAAGTTTTATAGCAGTATGACTGTAAAGGTTTTTTTCCTCTATTTAAAATGACTGAGATTTCTTGCTCAGGCTCCTAGACTGTTATCATTTGGAAGAGCAAACATTAAAAAAAATTGAATTTCCTAAGTGCTAAAGATTTGAAGTATCAGCCCACAGGTGAATGAGGAGATTTTTTACTCATGTTATTAAAATATCACAAAAACTTAGAACAGGTAAAATCTCYTGACCAGGGGCTTGAGTAAAACATTTCTCTGAGCAAGAAAACATTGGAAAATTCCATAACAATTATTGCATTTGTGCTCATGCTGCATGCACAGYTGTRTAGAYATCAGAATAATTCCTGTAATAAGCKTTTCCTTTCTGAATTTTTTTTCARACATATTTCTGCTGCTAGAGACACWTCCACAGTACAATTTGGAATTTGTTGCAGAGTTATGGACTATCCAGTAGAAGTTGGGATTGACAAAATCACAAAATTTCTTTCAATTTTTAATGCAGGTTTTAAACTCACCTTAAATTTTGGTATACCCCAAATTATATTAAAATACATAAATTCTACTTTTCAGTGATGGGGRAGAAGTCTCTCGAAAATAATTTCAACATAAATCATCATTTTACAACATAAATCRTTATTTATAAATTTTACAACATAAATCCTTATTTATACATTTCAACATAAATCATTATTTTACAAATTCACAAAGATTTAAAAAGTTTTACAATACTGTCTATAATTAATATCAATAAGATTCAGAGGTAATTTTTTTTTTTTAGTTTGACAGGTAGGATATGAAAATGAAACACCAAATCTGGGATGGAAAGATGATGGTTATATTTAATTAAATTAAAGAAAATTTAATTTGAAAAGCCCAGAACCTGCACTCAGTGGCTGTCAGGGGTTGCAGGTGTGGCACAGCTGAGTAAACCTGGCAATGCTCACACAGATGTGGGTTGTAATAATTAAACAGATTCATAATTAAAATTTAAGAAAGACTGGATGTGGACAATATTTAAATATCTAGAAATAAACACCTTTAATTTGCCTGCAAATTTTGAAAACCTATGGGCAATTCCGTGCCTGTACTAAACATAATTTCTCGGAAAGAATGATAAACTAAAATAAAAATAACAGTTTTAGTCTGGAATAAAGAATTGTTGAGAATGTCAACAAGCTCTGCTGGATTTATATTCTCATCACATGCATCTCCTTGGTGAATTTTTGGAACAACCTACATGTCACGATAGAGAGAATTGTCAGACAGCCAAGATGCTGAACCAATCAGGGCAGGAAACAAATTTATTTTTTCACCCACTAGACAGATTTTCTTACTCAAAGTGAAGAAGTGATTCAGAGCACCAAAGTCAACTCTGAAAGATTCACAGTAGTACAAAAAAGAACAAACTTTTCCTTTGTTGCAACCATCACGCCATAGGGAGAAGTTTTCTCATTTGAGAGCTGTAAACCAACTTTGTAAATTTAAGGGAAGAGGCAAAACCGTGCTTTAATTGATTATTTGGGAAATTCCATCAAAGTATATTTACAAAGTGGTGATCTGGTGTTGCCAAATTAGGAATTAACTTTCTTTGTCACAAGGCAGTTCTTGCYTGAAATCCAGAATTCTGGTATCTTTAACCCTTTATTTGCAGAGTGAGGCATTTCCCGCTCTGTAATTTTTTGTCCATAAATTTAAAATGATCTCTGTGAGAGAAAATACCTCTGTGCAGAAGAGAGAACTTGAAACCACTTAAATCAATGGGAATTTCGCAAGATTTCATTACAAATGCACATTTTCATCCCGTCTAAAAGCCCAGTAGCCACAGRGTGCTCCTCCACTACAAAATTACCAAAGTTTAACAAGAAATCTGATTCCTTTATTAGCTGAACTCAAAATGTAATCTTTTTTTTTCTTTTCTCTTATATTATCCACAGATAGAGCCACCTGTGAGACACCTCACCAAACCACATCAGTTTTTTATCACTTTGACCTCTTTATTTTGCATTTATTTTAATAATTCTATGGTTTCCCTACAAATTGTAGACCTGCAAGTAGCTGAGAAGGAAAAGGGATGGCAGGGAGGATCTCACAGTATTTGTGAACAGTGGAAAGGTCAGAGGTGTGTGRAGGACTCCTGAGCACCAAAAAATGTGTAAATCAAAATAATTCCCCATCTGTTCACTRGGAAAACCTCTGATGTGAACAGAAAATGTAACCACATTAGCATCTTATGGCAATCATGAAGAAAATTGCAAACAATGTTATATATTCCTAGACAGCTGAAGGGTTTTTGGTTTTGTTGTTGTTGT
>NW_026624055.1:22583-23850 GCF_030028575.1 Malurus melanocephalus
TTTTTTTGTTTTATTTTGTTTTGTTTTGATTCGGTTTATTTCTGGGTCTTTTTGTTATTCAGGCTACTGTTATTTTGGGGAGTTTTCTTTTTTTTGTTTGTTTTGGTTTTGATTTTGGTTTTGATTTGTTTTTTTGTTTTTCCTCATGGAATTAATCGAAGCTCACAAGCAGCTGAGTGAAATCTTCATGGAAAAATGCCTGGTAGAAAGATCATGTGAAAGGATTGGGTAATTTATAGTGTCTTAACCTGCATGAGGATTTGAAAGACTGGTTTCTAAAAGATAAAACAATTTAGCAATCTGTGATATTCACTAATAATGATATTATACTAATTTTTCCATAGAATACACTTTGATTTACCTTCCACCAAATCAGTTCMTAGCTGCTATCTAGAATATTCTCACAGTCTCATTTTTCCCTCTTCTCAGGCAGTGAAAGAACAATTTTTTTTTTTTTTTTTTTACCATTTTCCTGCAAATCACACATTTCTTCYACTGCTGGAACTGCCCTATTTTTAAAACCTCTCATTCAATATAGCATTACATGATAATTTGTACTGCAATATCATTGCTAAAAACATCTCCTTACACATAACTTTACAATTTTTTACTTCTATCAAAGCACAGTTATAGGAAATGTGGATACAAGGGTTCCTGAGAGTCATAAACGTTAAAATAAATCTTGACTGGATAGATTTCAGTATCTATGAAACTGCAAGAATAAAATGTTTCAGCACATTTCTTAATACTGAGATTTTGAGTTAAATATTTTTCAGTCAAATATTTTTCAGSAAGTAGTATCAGGTACAGATTTCAATTCTGAATATTAAATTGAATAAATAGATGAGCAAATTAAGTGCCATAAAATGAGCAGATTAGGTGAAATAAACCATGAACACAGATTAGGTGAAATAAGCCATGAACAGCAGCAGCTCTCATGGGTCTTGATGCATCAAAATTAATTTTTAAAATACATTATGTTGTTTTCTTACCAGATACCTTGAGGTGAAATGGAAGAAGGTACTGGTATAAAACAAAACAAAACAGAACAAAACAAAACAAAAAAAAAAAAGAAGAGGATTTTCTGTTTTCTGTAGGTGAAAAATTTAACTTAAGCTGTAAATTTAGTCATGGGGAGACAATGCAGCCATTGGTGGGAGCAGGTTTTTGGTTTTGGATTCACCCTACTTGGGAATGATGGATTTCTCTTAATAAAAAAAAAATTTACAAAAACAAACAAAAAACCACCCCAAAACTATATAAACAC
>NW_026624055.1:24186-28581 GCF_030028575.1 Malurus melanocephalus
AGAGCCTACACTCCAACACTAATAAGTGTAATCCAAGAAAAACAAGATTACACATTGACTCTAATTTTATTTTTTGGAATATCTCTAGAGTTTTAAGCTATCACTAATTCATAACCGCACCAAAGTTGGGGGAAAAAAATATGTATTTCTTCAAAAAATTGACCATCATGGATTGGTCTGACAACTCTTTCTTGGGTTAATTATTGTGCAAATCAGAATCCAATTTGATTTCTCACTTGGCTTCAGCATCCCAGTGGAGTACCAAAATTTGAAAACAAGAATCCAAAACCATCAAGATGGATTTTACAAAGCCCAGAAACATTATTTAGGGTGTTGGGAACAAAGCCTGCTCTGTTTCTCTCTGGTCAAGCACAGATTGGTGAAAAGTATAAAATGTCTAAAAGTATAAAAGTATAAAATGTATAAAAGTCTTGCACCAAATGTGAATTAAAAGATCTCAGGTCCCGCCTTTTTCACTAAAACATCACCTGAATAAASATGGAGGGAATTCAAGAAATTTAARTTCAGGAAATCAGCACAGGTGGAGGAAGAGTTCTTTCAGTAATAGAAATGACATGTTTTTTCAAGGGTTTTTTTATTTTGTCGTTTGGCTTTCATTTTTTAACTCTTGCAAAATTTTACTGACAAGTGTAAAAAAAGAACCTCATRTAGTAAGAAAACAACATTATTTCTATTGAGGAATAAACCATAACAGGAAGATATTCACTACAAATAATTAATGAAGAAGTCTTTGAGTAGTGGAAAACTTAATATTTGGGATGATTTGGGATGATTTGACCTCTTTGAAAAACAACACAATGGGGTAACCCTGCAACTAAAAAAGTCTGATTGGGAAAGGATCTACAGTTTAGAAGTTCTAGAGGTTAATACACAGCCAGAAAATTCAGGAGTGATTGGAAACTGATGTGTTTCCTCATTTAGGAATTCAGCAATCATTTCAAACATCAGGTGTACTTATACAATSTTTTAATATATTTTCTGCCAAATGCTTTTGTTCCAAAAATGAAAACCTTCCAATCTGTGCAAGCTGTCTCACAGATGAATATTGTGAAGATGYTCTAGAAAATTGTGTGAGTATTGAYAGAATYTGGCCCTGTAGAAATACTGGAGAGATCCAAAGGTTGCTGGAAGGAGTTCTTTAAGGAAATGTTTCAAGAAGAAATGAATCTACCAGATTAGCCATGTAAATTCCACTATAAATAGAATGTTTTCTCATTACAATTTCCCTCAGCACTATTCAGTGAACTACAATGTTTTCCCAAGACCATCTTTTGTTTTATTTCACCATTTGATTCCTCGGGAGCAGATAAGAGCTAAATGTTAATCACAAGAAGTAAATAAAACTGACGTTTTTACAGGATTACTTTACTTAGGGTTTCGTTAAAAGTTCTAATAAAACCAAACCAGGGATATTGAATACATTTTCCTCACTTAATTTCCTTATCATTCAGAAACATTCTCAGTTTAAAAGCAGTGTTCTGTACGTCCTTTTTTCTTTTATTTATTTATTTTTTCTTTTTTGTAGACAGTTTTCCATGAGTTTAAAAATCCAGAATGCTTTCCTGAATAATTCTCAGAGTTCTTTTACTCAAAACGGATCTTCACTCATTCCTCCTGCTACAAAAAAAACAACTTTGTCACTCATTTGATTCACAATCCATTTCTCAAATTTCTGCTGACTGTCCTAGCATGCTGCAAAGAACTTTTCTCTAAGTAGTACTGACAAAAGACAAACTTTTTGAGGAAGTTCTTGCATGTAAGAGGCATTCCTCATAAAGAATTTATTGGCAACTCATTGGCAATTTCATCCTGGATGGAGCATAGAAAATTGTTTCTGATTGTGGTGGGAATCCAATTTTAGAAGGAAGACAGACAAGTATATTTTCTATAAATAATATTAAGTATCCCACATTTTTTAATATCAAATTATAGCAGCAGGGTCAAACATTTCACGAAATATATAGGACATATATAATTATTACAAGAAACAGACTTAACATCAGGGTTATGATACCCATCAGGTTTGCCTAAAACATGAAACATGCATGAAAACCACCAAAACCTAGGAAATCAGAGATGTGAGCCATGGCTGGGTTTTGCAGGTGGTTAAGGGCTGGTTGTGTGATGCACAGGAAAACTTTCCAGAGATTTTGGAGCCAAATTTGGAGAAAAATTCGTTATATGGCTTCCATGTCATACCACAGAGGAATATAATTTAAGAATGGAAGTGGAATCAGAAATACTATTATAGATATAGATTTAGATTAACCAGATAAATAGATGTATAGGCTGATATAGATTATAGAAAATGTATATATAGATATGCAGAGAGAGATATGTGGATATACAGAGAATACATAGATAAATACTGTAATTGATGGATAAAGACAAATAAAGATATAAAAAATAATATAGATATATAGATGTAAATATAAATATATATATATATTAGATATAGATATAAATGTAGATATAGATATAGATATAAATATAGATATAGATATAGATATATATAGATATAGATCTATAGATAGATATAGATATATATAGATAGATATAGATTATATAGATATAGATATAAATGATATAGATTGATATAGATAGATGGTAGATAAATAGATGTATTCATATAAATATATAGATACAGATACAGCTATATAAAGATATAGATGATGTAGATATAGATTTAGATACAGATGATACAGAAATAGATTATATAGATATACATATAGGTATAGATGATATAGATATGGATTAGATATAGACAGGGTTTTATATATGTGTATATACATATTTGAGAAGATGTATCTATCACATATAATCACAAAAACAGAATTGAAAAAGAGGGTGCAGCGTGTAAGGCAAACCAAAGAGGAAAATATACTACAAATTAATTATTCTTACATTGCATATGTAAAACAAAGGAAATTTCAACAGTTAAGATAAACTAATTAAAATCTGAAATCTCTGACAATTAGCAGTGTACCACAGGTTTTCATATTTGGGGACATTTCGAAAAAAAAAATAAACAAAAATGATACAACAAAACAAAGAAACAAGCACAACACACACATTAAAAAAATAAAATCCAACTGGTTTCTGCAACAGAAATTAAAGTCCTCAGTTACATAAGCTAGTAGTTTTGCAACTTCAAAATCAAAACCTGATTGAGTCTGACATGAGCTTGGCTCATGTTGAAAACATTTATGTCACCAGAGTATTTCTAATTTCAGAAATAAAACTTGGACAGACAGGAGGTTCCTGCTRCAAGAAAAAAATGAATGAATACATAGAAAAATCTAAATCATATTTATTATTTGGTTATAGAGGTACAAGTCTTGTTTTGCTATCCTTATAACCGTAGTGTTCATCTGCATGTCTTTAAGTCCTTTCTGAACAAGTTAATTTCATGAAATATTAGACAGAATAAAGGTGGTGGGCACTCTGGCAACCTAAAAACCAAACTATTCCCCWTTCACCTTTTCCTTACTGTTTCAGAGCAAAACCCCACTCAAGKACTGCAAAAAACCCAATTTTTTGGCTCCGCTGCAACGTCCCAGTGGAAAATATTTCGCCTTGAAAAGAAAGAATTTACYCATCAGAATTTGCAAAATGCTCTGTTAATTCCCCCAATATCATTGAGCTGGCAGTGACCATGTGGTCACTTCCTTGTGGTCAGTGGCTCCTCCCCAGCAAAGCAGGCTGGGATGACCACCAGGTGCTGGTGCAGATTTTGCCAACCTTTGAGGCCAAAATCCCAGATTTTGTCAAATTTTGAGGACCTTGAGGCTCCTAAAAGCCATTTAGATCCACGGAATATGAAAGGGATGCCCAGGGCCACTCAGATTTGAGCCACTTTCTCAGATATTTCTTTCCCCATGCTGGAAATAGAAATATAATATGAACAGTTTCTTATTTAAAGCATCTCTGATAAAAGCCTAAGACCAAGGCAGAGTATTCCAGGCCTAAATAATTACTGTACATCAAATTTTAATGAATTTCAATCCTTAGAAGAAATAAAGACAGTCCCCATCCTGGTCATTTATCCACCAAGACATCAGAGCACACAGTTCTGTCTTGGAGCAAGAGGATGGACACAATGTCCTCCTGGGGAAATCAAACTTATTTTTAATTTCTGTTATTAAAACAATATTTTTTCTTTTTTTTAATATAATTTTTCTGGGTATCAAAATTGGGTATAATGGTATATTTTTTTTTTGTATCAAAATTAGTTCTTTTTCTAAGTTAAGACTAATGTTATTTTTTCAAGACAAATGTTTGAGAGAATTTGGAGTCATGATTTCATCTCTTGGATTTGCTGGCAAGGTTGGACATTTCCACTGGAATTGCCGTGCTTTTTTTTTTTTTTTTTTT
>NW_026624055.1:28687-31388 GCF_030028575.1 Malurus melanocephalus
ATGCTGCTAAATTTATGATTTGCTCTGGAAAAAATAACCAAGGAAAAAATAAACAAAATTGAAAGAAAAAATAGTCAGAAATAGAAATAGACATTTCTTGTGCCTACTCTGCAATTAATCTTAGAAAAGTACTTCTCAWGCATTGTATAATTTGGGGCTATTTGTAAAAGTGTAACCAACCCAGTAATATGATCATTAATATGTATTCATGCATAGAAATGTATTAAAAAATTAACTCCATCAAATTAAAAATATAGTCATATTGACAGAAAGGAGCAATTAGTAGAAAAGTCTTGTCAGCATAAAACATAAAAAGCCCAAACAAAACCAAACGAAACAACATCTAAAAAAAGCATTTGGACGTCCTTAAAGCAGCATAATAGTATACACTTGCTAAGTTAAAATATTTAAATTTTGGTGTAAATGTGTTAGCGGGCCATCCAGGACAGGTAGCATCACCAAGAGTTGTGAAAAAAATACAATAAATGCAAATATAATTAAAAAACCTCTTGTCCAAGTATTGATTCATGCATTCTGTGATATTATCTTTATAAATATCCTCAGGTAAAAGGTTTGGCAATCACAGAACACCTTGGGTTTGTTGTTTTTCTTCTGCTGCCACACTTTTCCTTTTCTACCCTGTTTTACAAACCAGAGGTTTTATTTTCACTGTGAAATGATAGAAAAAAAAAATATAACTCACATAAAAGTACAAATTACACAACTATGTCTGTCTATCAGAGCAATCATCAATGTATTCCTGCCCTCAAAATCTGCATTTCTGCATAAATTTTCTAGAAATTGTGGATTGGGCCCTATACAGCCCCTCTAGGGGGAAAAAAATATACAGATTACAGATATCTGTCAGCTCAAAAGAGGAAGGCATTCCATTATTATTATTATTATTATTATTATTATTATTATTATTATTATTATTTATTCTTTTTATTATTTTTATTCTTATTATTATTTTTATTCTTCTTCTTATTATTATTTTTATTCTTCTTCTTATTATTATTTTTTCTTCTTCTTCTTCTTCTTTTTCTTCTTCTTCTTCTTCTTCTTCTTTATTAATTCCTATTACAATTGGTATTGCTGTTACTATTATTATATTAATTATTAATACTAATGTTAATAAAAACAATAACAGACAATAATATTCTAAAACTAACAAGATGAGGAGAAAAAAAACTAAACCCAACCCTGGCAGCTATAAACAAGAAATAAAGGAATGATAACTTCCAAACCTGTAATAGCATGAAATGTGAATATGTTTGGGGGATTTTTTGGTTTTTTTTGCTTGCTTTAAAAAGTGATATCAACTCTCTAAAAAAAAAAAAATATTGCGAGAAAAAAGTTTTGCCAAATCTTACACGATGCGGTAAATGGGCAAGTCACTATCTGGAAGAATAAAACCAAAGGCTTAAAAAAGTTTATATGGACAATTTTTAATTCATCACCTAAACTGGAGATGAAAAAAAATTAAAAAAAACAAACAGTAAAACCCACCAAACAACAAACAAACAAACAAACAAACAAAACAAAACAAAACCCCAAAAGACAAAACAAAAAAACCAAACAAAAACAAAAAAAACAAAGAAACAAAACCCAAAACCTAAACCAAACCAAAACTCCATCATCACCACAACAAAGCAAGTTTTATACAATTTTACTTTTATAATTATTAAAATAAAATCTGATTGGATGTGCCTTTAATGAAAAGTTTGCTCCAGGACATGGAAGAGAATGTAAAGAGATGAATTATGCATTTTTTACCTGGCATCCTCCTACAGAYTGGTGTCCTTTCATAGAATCGGAAAAATCTGGGCTGTGCTTTTTTATCCAAAAACTTTTTATTCTCTTGGCAAAAGCTCTCAGCCCCAACATTTAAAGAAAGAATTTGAATGCCTTTGTTGGCATCCTCGGGATTCATTAAACAGATTATTTTACATTTATTTTATCAGGGAACAGAAAGACCCATTTTAGGTCTCCACACTTTGATCTGAGTGTGTTCCCCACTGCCTTTTCCTGTAAAGGGCTCACCCAGACAATTGATGGAATAAAACCTCAATAAATCAACACTTAAATAAATTTCACAATTAATAAAGTTGTGACATGTTAAGGTTCAAGGATTGACGGTGATAGAATCTGGCTGCAAAAATATATTCCAAAAATRCAGAGACAAGCTGTAATACCCACTTTGAGACAATTTTTAATGTGATCACACTGTGGTTCTCCACGGATGAGGAGAGAGGTTCAACCAGTCCACCCATCACAGCAGCTGTGCTGGGACTTCCCTCCATTCTTAACTCATTTTTATATAATTTCTTCATTTTTAGGTGGAACTTGAGTGACTAATCATTCATCATTATCTGTGAAGAGCTCTTGCTCCTTGGAGTCAGATAATTTTAGGGTGGGTATCCAGGTCAGTATTACATTTCAGGCGATTTTGGAATCGGGATTTTTGTCAGTATTACAACTGAGGTGATTTTGGGGTTAATGTCCATGTCAGTGTTATACATCTGAGGTGATTTTGGGATGGAGGTCCATGCCAACTCTGAGGAGAAGGATTTTGCCATGGTTACTGGCTTCTTTTACCTCCTTTGGCTGACAGTTTCTCTGTGGTTTATCAGCCAAAAAATCCCACCATATTCCATTTAGGGAGTATCCACATTTTCCACATTTACCACAATAATTTCCC